>NC_142190.1:2260000-2300000 GCF_026936395.1 Plectropomus leopardus | reverse complement strand
CTGAAAACACTAAACGGGATTGTCTGTTCCTAAAAAGGCTCCCTTAAAGAGGCAGACTACCTCCACATCGAGTTGTGGTCTTGTGATTGTGACCGTGATATCTCACTATCTTGAGAAAGCACATTAATGTGTTTGTGACTGTCCGATCGCTTTGCTGGAGATAAAGATCTGATCCTCATTATGTGGTCATTTGACTTTGAGGTCAATAATTGATTTAAATCCGATTAGTTGGTCTTTTTCTCCGTTGTACGGCTGCTTCCTCGTCGACAGACTCAGAATCAGCCGGGCTGCCTCTCGGCTGCATCACGACAACCGTAACATATTAATGTCTGACATCCCGAGATAGCAATATAATTTCACTGTTACAAGGAAAATTGTCTGTCAAAACAGGCTAAATAATAATAATAATTTGGCGGTGACAGCGGGCTCCGGTTTTGGTTTTGGGAGCCGAACGTTTACATTTGGATCACAGATGCTGCCTTTATGATGCGATAAATGTGATAATGAACGTTTGTGAGTAACTGCAGCACATCTGCTCTCAGTGTGAGCGTACAGCAGCAATCTTTACCATATTTTTATTTTTGCTACTTTTTCACTTCACAGACAAAAAAAAAATGCAAGAAATATCCTGCACAATGTAAGAACTTAGCAAAAGGTTACAAGAAAATGACAAGAAAATGTAGAGAGGATTATACGGAAATTATCAGAAAAAGTATTTCCTTTGACTGTAATGAAACTATATTTAAATTATTTTACAGATTTTTTTCTTTTAATTTTTTTTCAGTTAACTATTGGTATTTTATTTTCACTTTTCTTTACTGTTTACTTTAAATTCAGAGCAGGATGAGGTCTGAATATGTAAATATAATTTAGGGACTGTTTGTTATTTATGACAGGGAAGGGGGTGGTGCAAAAATAAAGAGGCATGTGAAATAATATTTAAAGAGTTATATTTTTTCATTTGGCTTTAGAGGAGGGGCATACAACTTTAAATGACTGAATTTTGTGTTTACTTCACTGACAATTTTTTAAACTCAACACACTTTCCAAACACACAAATTTTGGCCATTTTTAAAATAATTTCAAAGAAAAGATTTTGCAGATTTTGCTGTAAAAACTTTTGATAGTTTTTGGAAAAAAACAACTTCCAAACAGGCTTAGAAACTTTTGGCAAATTTTTTTTTGTTGTTGTTTGTGTGTTTTGTTTTTGGCTTTTTTTCTTTCTTAAAAACATTCAGATTTTTTTTTTTAAATGTTTGGCTTTTTTCCCTTTGAAAAATTTAGGCAATTTTTTTTCTTCAAAATTTCTGGTTATTTAAATGAGAACGTGCCTTGAACACTTCATGTGTTATTATACAGGTTTGTGAAACAAAGTCTGATGGCTCCAAAAGTTTCAAGGCACATTTAGTTTCCCTAAAGGCCTGTTTTTTTTTTGGGTTTTTTTTGCAGATTCCATGACTTTTCCTGGTTTGTCAGGACCGTTAGGAACCCTGCCTTAATAACACAACACAAACTCATCAATAAATCCTAAAAAAATAAGTAATTTCACGTGTTGAGGTGAAGCACGGGTGTTTTTTTTACTCTGTGTTTTTGCTCTGTAACCACACCAAAGAGAACGAATGCAAACATTACTGGGATTATAAAAAGAAGTGCGAGGGGGTGAAGTACCTGCTGCCAAGGACAGTTTAACCAACATGAGCATGTTGGAGCAGAGGGATTAGGAGCAGGAGAGCATGGGAGGAGGAGGAGGAGGAGGAGGAGGAGGAGGGGGGGTGATGGGGAGACAAAACAGGAGGGAGTGCTCAGATAGTGCCGCGGTGCTGCTGGGAGAGGTCCTGAAGCACAAACTGTGGCCTTTTTGGAAGGACTCCAGGGCTTGTAGTGCAGGTCTCCTTTGATAATGGGCCACAGTATGTGTAAGAGTGTTGGGCTGCAGCCAAGGTACACAGCCTTTTGGTAATAGTTAACAGAGTGGGCAAACAGTGGAAGTCAGCGGCATAGAGGTAGGTCAGAGAACTGCAGTAGGCACACGGCTGCCCCCCCCCTCAGATAGACCCGGCGCTGCACTGGGACACTTGGCTCGGCTCTTCGGTTTAAACTGGAGCTTCGTGAACACGCTGGTGACTCAGAGTTTTGTAACCAGCAGCATTTTCTTCATAAAAGTGAGGGATGTAAACAGAAACAGGATCTCAGCGCCCCACATATCTGCTCCCAAACTGCAGACCGGGACCCACATGGAGAGATCACATATAACTACATTTTTAAATCAACATTACAGGAGCTACTATCAGTGCTTCACAAAATGAATACAGAACAATCAGTAACGTGGATGCACAGCAAAGCGGCCATTAGAAAATGTTGGTGTTGTACGTTTGTACACCGCAGATGTTAGATTTTGCACTTTTCATTTGCATCATTAACATTTCTGAAGTGACGTAATGTACGAGCCGACCAACGAACAACTAATCCAGTTGTTTAGCTGTGTTTCTAACAGCTTTTTAGCACCAAAAATGGGTGATTTTAGTGACAGGTCACTGTTTTAGCAACACATTTTTAAGCTTCAGAACCTGTGTGTTTTTCCAAAATCCGTAGCTGACTTCTGTTTTTTACGCCATCAAACGTGATTTTTTTCAGGGGCCCATTGCTGTTTTTCCAGCATTTTTTAGCCACCAAACACAGGTAATTTTTAGCAACATGTCACTGTTTTACCAGCACCTTTTTAAGCACCAAACTTGGGTGTTTTTTCAAAACACCTCACTGTTTTTCAAACAGCTTTTTAGCCACTACACTTGTTTGGGGGTTTTTTCGGAGGGGGGGAGGGAGCGACGACGACCTGTTACTGTTTTCCTAGCACCTTTTTAGCCCCCAAACACGGGTGTTTTTCCTCTGTTTTTTTTAGTAACCTGACATGGTTGATTTTGGTTGTGACCTGTAACTGTTTTTCGAACAGCTTTTTAGCCACTAGACTTGTTTGGGGTTTTTTTTCGGGGTGTTTTCTTCCATTTTACCGTTTGAAATAGTGTCACGAAAACTGCTCGTTTTTTTCCTGAGACATCACTGCATTTCCTGCCAGGATAGTGCCACGAAAAATGGGGATTTTACGCCAAAAAACAACCAACTGGTTTCTGCGCCTGAACCTAACCGCATGTTAACTACAGCGTTGTTGAAACATAAACAATTACCATATCCCAAACGTATAATGCCAACATTTTTTCTGGTGATTGCGTTTGGATATAATGATGAAGTGGATAAAGCCAAATAATATAACAGCAAGAACAGTCTGGTAAGTCCAGAAAAACATTAATTTTACTCTAATGTAGCCTTTAAAACTGGGAAAAGACCAAACTTACATCATTACGATACTTAAATTCTAAAGGAATTTCTAGTCCCATATCACGATATCAATATATTATCGATAAACTGCCCTGCCATTTTCAAAAATCTGTCTTTTTACGATTTCATGTGATGCAAATACGATGCTGTAACTTGGAAAATAACGTGATTTTTTTGAGGGTATCAGATCAGATTATGAGATCAATCAAAACGGTGCAGCCACTGACATGCATTCATCTCCAGCGTCAAATGCTGTAAAATATGCAAAACCCCGAATCCTTGCCGGGGAGCATTCCAAACGTGTACAAACACACGTATGTCAAATGGAAAGAATGCACAGAAGGACACACTGAACACCTTCAGTTCGTTAATGGAGTGTAAAAGGCCGACGATCAAAGCCATGAAAACACTTGAAATTCCTCCGTTGTTATTCTCTTTACTTTAGATCTGTCACCGCGACGGTATTTATAGCGATACGCACACTTTCATCTCATGCTCTCCTGCTTCACTCTCGTATTTATTATTATTGTGCACAGTCGTAAAGACTTAATGTTCTGGAAAATAAGATTTTGACTCGGTGACATGAGTGGAACATTATGTGTCATCTGCGTCCTCCATTATTAGTGGCTCACCATGTCACATCTCATTGGGCAGAGATTATAAATGTTATGTTGTTTCTGTTACCACAACTGTCTCGGTGACTCTTCACGGTCAAAAGTACCCCAGTACAGAGGGGGACGTTTCTGTGTGTAGGTGTGTGTGCGCGTCTTGCTTTCGAGTATCCTCAGACAGTCCAAGGACTCGCGAGCGGTAGACATGTCATTACCCAATCCTCTGCCAACCTGCTGCTCTAATCTCAGAGAGAGCAGACCAAACACCAAACCACACACGGCTCTGCTTTAGTCTTCAGAGCCGGCTTTCAGGGCTGCTGCGGTGTAATGCTGTGCTAACGCTAACCTAAGGCGCAGAACAAAGAGCGACGCCGTGCTGCACGCCGCTCCCGCACACCAATCTGGGGGTTTAAATAGCAGGCTGTGAGGGAGTGGGGCCCGGCAGTCACCAACAGACCGTCGCAAAGTAAAAAAGGACTCCATGCAGCCCCACGAACATCAGGCCTCACACACATTTTTACCGACACATTTCCAGGACTTTTCCATGACTTTCTCATATTCCCATACATTATCTGAGACGACCACCAATACTCCTTATCAGTTCTTTTTCATTACCAGTTTATAGCTTTTTAAAATATACATTTTATAAAAAAAATAATAAATTCAGAACAGGATTAAAACTGAATATTTAATTCACTGATTTTTTAAGACTTCTTTTCTTTTTTCATGCTTTTTAAAATTTTTGGCAATTTTTAAAGAAAAAAAGCAGCAGCTGTTTTCTTAATTATTTTTAGCAATTTTTAAAGAAAAAAAAATCTATAAATATTTTTGGTGCTTTAAGAAAAAAGACTTATTTTTCTTTCTTTTTAAGAAAAAATGCTCACAAATATTTAACAAAAAAAAAGGCAAAATAAATTTTGGGCAGCAAAAAATGTGATTTTTTTTCCTTAAAAAAATTCTGAAGAAATTTAAGAAAAAAATGGGTCAGTTCTTTCCTTTAAAAGTTTTGGGTGATCTGTAAAGAAAACGTGATTTACACAACTGATCACAGCCAGAAACTATGAAAATATAAACTATTGTTGGATTTTCAATTTTCCTGGAATTGCCATATGCAAATTTTTAAGACTTTTTCCAGGTTTTTTTATGAGCGTATGAGCCCTGAGCTCGCCTCGTTGGCGGTGGCGTGCTGCTTTTCTTTTGGAGCACAGAGGAGGTTATCAGGTGAACGGCCCTGATGAGACATCATGGCCCTGCGCTCTCAAATACAGACGGCCTTTTGATCCGCCCACCTGATTCCAGTGAACCGCCGCACACCAAGGGCAGCTGACATTGAAACTGCGAGGATCTGTTTTTTTTCGGGCTGCAGGAAGCCTAATGTTGGAGTGAGTGTAAATACAGGGGTTACGTAAGCCAGATGTAGATGATATTCCCCCGGCTCTGTGGGTCCCAGTCTGTGGTCAAGGCCATCTGAAGAGAGTAATCTCGAGTGGAAAACCAACACAGCACGCTGGCACGAAAAAGCCAAGATAGTAATGCATATTTTGAGCGAGTTCAACAATGAAGTCATTTGTGTTTCCGTTGCTGAAGAGTTGTTAGTGTTGGCCGCGCGGCGCTGCGGAGGGTTAAACACGAGGGGAAGTCAGCAGCGAGCGTCCGAGCTGCTCTCGGAGCACCCTAAACAGCAGTCTGTCAGCATTCCTGCTGAGTGCCAAGGTATTTACTTTGGACAAGAGAGGGAGGCACTGCGAGGGACTGCTTCTAATTAGGAGCAGCCAGTCAGGAGGTCACGGCCAATTGGAACGGGTCTCCTAGATACGCCATCCAGTCCTGAGGGCTGCTGGACCGTCCAACAGGCGCAGTCAAGTTGGGGTTTGGTTTTGGAGCGTGCAACAAGGTCACTGCATGGCTGTGCTGAATCAGTTATTCCACCTGAGGTCAGACTAATAAACGGCTGGTGGCAGCATTGTTATCGCACGAGGAAGCGTCCAACTACAGGCAGAGTATAGGGCTCTGACATACAGCAGTGATACTCAACTTATGGCCCACGGGCCAAGTCTGGCCCCTGATATGGTGCCAGGTGCCCCCCCCCCACCTTTTTCTAATTCACAATAAAAATAAAATGATTCACACTGAGAATTGTTTCAGTACTTTTAGTATCCATAAGGTGTCAGAGTGAATAAAACAGCATCAAAATAGAGCTTGTTTATCTAAAAAGTGCCAGTGGAGGATCCCCCACACCCCCGACAGAGGTCCTAGATAAGACCCTAATGTCCTAAAACCCACAGGAGCCTTTGAAACATCTCGGATGGGTGCACAAAGGGATAGACGTGTCAACATTTTTTATGTTAACTTATGTTTTTTTACTTTTGCTTTAGGGGCGGGCTTATAACTTTGAATAGCTGTAGCTTTTGTATTTATTTTAACCCATTTTTTTCCACAAAAAACATGTCTTTCAAACCCAAACATTTTTGGCTTTTTTTTAATTGTTGGCTTTTTTTTTCTTTAAAAAAAACTTTGGCAATTTGTTTTTTCTTCAAAACGTTTGGTAATTCTTTTTTTTTTTTTTTTTAAACATGCTTTTCCAACCGACAGACTCTGAAAAAAAATATGTTATTTTCCCCCTTAGAGTTTTGGTAAATTTTTTCTCCAAAAAATTTAGATTATATTTTTTTCTTCAAAAGTTTTGGCAATTTTTTTTCTTAAAAAAATAAAAAATAAAAAAATTGCATTTTATTTCTTGACAGTTTATGGTGATTTTTACAGAGAACATGACCTGAACGCATCTCGTGTTATTATAAAGTTTTCTCTAAACTAAATTCCTTGACTTTTCCAGGTTTTATTTGTCCGTACACCCTGTGTAATCCAACATGAGCACAAATGAGCAAAGTGAATCGGGCTGATGAGAGATGCCGCTGGCAGCGGACGGACTTGTGGAAAATGTATTTGTGCATTTGCATACGTGCACGTAGCACCAAAGCTAGGCCATGTGACGCCAGCTGAAATTCTCACAGCGAGTCACATGGGACTTAGCGTCTGCAGGCCTCAGAGTGCATTTCACACTAACTCCCTGAAGGGGAAGAGGAAGACTCTCCCCGCAGGTGAGCGCAGACGAACGCATCAGTTGAACTCACTTGTCTGGCAGACATACTAACCCTTTGTCTGAGTCAGAAGCATGCACTTTTCATTTAGTCCGACTGAGAGAACAGCCATCTATCATGCTGGCAGGCATGTGACTGGAAGTATGACGGCGGAGAACAATCATTCACCTCCCGCGCACACAGCAGTCATTAGGAGCAGGCGAGCAGCTGCAGAGAGCGAAAGCACGGCCATGTCTGAAACCACGAAAGCTCATTAAATAAAGTCATTTTCTATTTACAGTGTTTTATATTTTCATAAACCACCTGTTGCCTAAAGAACAACACGACAGTTTCTGAAAACACAGTCAAAAAATCTGTTTCTTAACCATGCCCTGCACTACTAAATTACAGCATCTTTTAACCCTTTGAAACCTCAGCAAATTGTTTTGCTTTGTTTTCCAAAAACAAGGCAGCAACTTATTTCTTTTTAGCAAATTAGAAAAAATTAGAAAATTAGAAAAATTAGCTAGATATGAGTAAAAAGTTATAAGACTTAACTTCAGTAATGAAAAAATCAACAGAAAATAAGCAAACAAGAAAAGTAAAATACGGCCTGACGAAGACCCCGCTGGGATGAAATGTATCTGGGAGTTTGTCGTCCAGTGTGCGAATATTTATTCACTTTATGTTAATATGTAGTTTAATGTGGAAGCTGGTGTCAAAATTACTCTGCTAATAATTTAATAATGTAATGCCCCACATATATTATGTTTTATGTATTCGTTTGTTTTTATTGCACACAAACAAACACAAACACATCTACCTGGTCACACTGCTGCTCAAAGCCACGTTCAGACGAGGACGACCCCACTCTTTCCTTTTTTAAAAAAATCTGCGTTCATGTGATAACATTACGAAAATGATCATCGTTTACTCGCATCTGCAAAAACAACCAATAACGCTGTAGTTTGCATGTCAGGCCAGTAGTTGGCAGTGTTACTTTGACACAGCACAGAAGAAGACCACGCGCCTGCACATAAAGGCGCTCCTCTACAGAGCGGTGAGCATAAACAAACAAGAAGACGATGGCGAACGCACGAGAACTCTCAGCGTTAATAAACTCAGCGGAGTCGGCAGCACAAACAGCTCTTTAATCCGCCGTGTTGTTATTGTCCTCCTCCCCGTGCGTGGCTGTCTCAAACATAATGCACCTGCGGGAAATGTGGCCTTGACTGTCTCACAGGATCCTCACACACGGCGACAGCAGGGGTGGCGTTTTCAAAAGATAACACCCTGTAGCCTGTTTTTTAAAAGTTTGCGTGCACTGCAACAAAAGTTTAACGTTAAAAAACGAGGAGACCGGAGGGCTCCGTGTGGTGAGTCAAAACTGATGAAACAAGGTGCTCTGTGGAGGGTTAAATGTAATTTCTACATTTTACAACATTACCCCCACTACCCAAACAACCACGTCACATGACATAAGACGTCACGTGACAACACAACGAGGAAGTTTACCTCCATTTATATCCCAGCACACCTGTTCAGGATCGCAGCGCCCTGACGCAGGCTTCTGTGCTGAAACACGTTTTTACTACTTTTCTACTCGTTCCTACTTTTTTTTTTCTCGCTCCACTGCTGTCGAGGTTAGCTGCTTCTTTTTGGCTGTGTTTTTATTAAAGTTTATCGTTTCATGCGGGAAACATTCCCGTGTAAATGGCCCCTAACACCTTCATGGGTGACACACAGCCTTAAAGTGAGCAATATAACAGCACAGCAAGGCCATACTGAAAGGCCAATATCTCATCAGCTCTCAGGACATTTTCGTGCTGATATTTTTGTGCAGTGAGACCGAATCAAACTGTCAGTGTGTTTTCAGCAGCATTCGCACTCAGCTTTTCTAATATAATAAACTCAGAGGCAGAGGACGAGGATTATTACTGAAACTAACACTGAAGCCTTTCTGAGCAAAATGCCAAAAAAAAAGGGTCAAAAGCAGGACATGCTGTTAGTTGTTTAGAAGTGACCATGTGACTTTTACAGACATAAAGCATTTTTTGTCAGCAGCGTTATCTCCCTGGATCTGGGGTTACAATATGGCTTTTGTAGTCATGCAGCACTGAGAGATCTAAGTCACTTTGATCCCGCTTAATAGAGTTTGGTAAATGATCTCAGTATGGGAGCTCCACCTCCTCCACACACACACACACACACACACACACACACACACACACACTCACAAAGACTCACTCATGTGCACACACACATAAAGAATCAGACCGTCACACAGGTGAAAGCTGCTCTTCTTGCGGATCGTTGAGCCGAGCGTTCAAGCAGAAAAGTAGAAAATGTGCCTCCGCTCAGAGGAGCGCTCCGTGCACATTCAGCTTTTTAACACTTTCACTGCGCAGCTCTGACGCACATGCATCTGTTAGAAACATGTAGTACAAATAGTTTTATAGGCGACCAGACAGCTTTGTATGAAATTACATTGCTGGGAGGTGTTGTTGCTGTATCTGCCAAAGCGGCGAGCACAAAGCCGTGCACAAAAAAATGTCTGAGCGAGTGAGTGAGGGAGCCACAGGGAGCCGGAGAGAGGGAGGGAGTTTGTCAGAGAGCATTTATCTGTGGTATGGTGATGACTCTTTTCCTCCAACCTCTCAGCAAACTGAGCGCTTCCTGCCTTTTGAGTGCATGTAGCCATTTTTGTCCTTGAAACTAAAAGCACACGCAATGAATTACAAGCGTTTTAAAGAGCTGTCAAGAAACAAGAGAGGGCCGGTCGGAGCAGAGGAGGTGAGGAGGAGGAATTTGAAGCCGCTCTGTGGGAGAAAGAGGAGCGAGACAAACAGAGAAATGAAAAAGTGCAGAGGAGCGTCGGAGCCTTTGATGTTGGCGGGGGCAGAAAATGCTGCTCTCGCCGCGACAGGCGGGGCACGAGGATCAGTGTCACGATAAAGTCAGCGCTTACATTAGCGATGAAAACACTGGGCTGAAATGAACACAGTGTAAGCTGCTGTATGATAAGACAGCGAGCATAAACGGAGTCTCAAACAAACACCAACAGATGAAAATTCAGCTCACATGTTGCAATTTACAAAATAACACAGAAGTCAAATCAGCCTCCAACAAACTGTCTGATGTGATTTATATCTGCAGGAATTATCTGCGTTTCAAAGAAAACTTTTATACAAGTTTACAGAAAACCTCTTCTTCATTACCACCAAGGGAACCAGCTGATAAGCTTCTGCCAAGTTTGGTCAGAAAAACGCATTTTCCTCTGAGAAACTCTTATTCTCGCTTCATTTCTGGCATTGACTCTTTCTGCAATAACTTCACTTAGAGCTGGGCGATATGGCTTTACAATAGCACCACAATATTTTTAGGCTACGTATATCAGGATATACAATATATATTGGGATATTTTAAAAAGTCTCCTCTAAACTACTGAAAACTACCTAAATACAAAATTAATAAACCAACTACAGTTACAAATAAAGTAGCTATTGCCATAACAAAGATACATAAAATACTGTTATAATAAAGCTGAATAAAATACTGTTTTAATGTTGTATAAAGTAAAGCATAAAGTTACATAAAGTATTGTTAAAATTAAATGAAACAGGTACAGGTCTTCTGCTTATATTGTCAACCACAGTGTGGATCCTTTATTGGCCCAGATTGGATTTGAATTTGTGAAAGAGTAATGGGTGGCAGTAGAAGGGTTTCTATTTACCATCAAATTGTGCAAATTGAAATTGGGAATATAAATAAAATACGGATATGGAAACAGGACAATTTTTAAAAAAAAATCCCATTTATTGCCAAAAGTTTTGACGCTCACATGAGGTGGTATTTCAGGTGATTTGAAAAAGCCATATTTCTCATAACTGCATTGGAAACACTTTTTAGTCTTTTCTAGGTCACATGATGCTGTGTCTGTGTGCTCGTCAGCAGGAACTGGCTCCCATGATGCAGCAGGAGCTACAAGAGCTGTTATTGCATCACATAACTCTGATCAGCTCCCAGAAATCCCTCATACGTGGCCGCTCCCAGGCCGCTTTCCATCATGGCTCCATAACACGCCTACGTGGCCTTGGATTGGAAATAATGACGGCTAGTTTGGTGGCTGCAATGGAAATAAAGCTGCTAATGTTTTGAACATCCATCGCCATGGTTACTGGGATGTTATCGGCAGAGAAGTCACAGAAAATCATTCAATAAAAATGCAGTCATCTCGTTTTATCAACATTTCAAAAATATTGCATACGTTTTTGCAAATCTGTAATGGAAAGCCGCCCAATGAGTCCAGACTGACGCAGAGCAAAACAGATCGTTGAACTCGCGTCATCACGCTGGTCTCACCTTCCTTCATGTTTTGTGAGTTACTTATGAATGTTGTTTAAATTTTAAGTCTTTTTTGCAGTACTGTTTGACTGTAAACACAGTGTTCCTCCTCCACCTGTGGGAGTCATCTCTCACATCAGTAGCACATGAAGTCTCCTCTGCCATGTGGTGCAATTGTCATGTGTTGCAGCAGCGTTCTCTGTAAATCTCTATAAATGTGGCCCTGATCCCCGGGGAAGGGATAGCTTGGCCTCCACAGCCGCCGCGGATCAGCAGGCTTTCCTCTGTACTCCCAGTGGATCGGTTTCCACTGGAGGGTTGGAGGACAGGTGCTTCGCTTGACCCGCACCGCCGGGACGGATTCAGAAAGGTCGCTGCAGACGCCCATCTCGCTGCGGACTCAAAAATGCAGAGGTGTTCTCAACTGTTTAACCCGACATAATTGAATTCCACTGACCCTGAAAGCAGCGTGGCCTCGCCTGGCCCTGTGTCAGGTACGGCGCCATCAAAGGAAAATGAGTGCATGTGTGTGTGAGCGCTCTTTTATAGTCGGCGGTGACTCACTCCTCTCTATTGTAATGGATGCCTGGCTGCACGATGGCACAACTTAAAAGAGCTGAGAACGTTTGCTGCTCCTTCAGTGCTCTGGTGGTTTCTTCGCAGAGAGACGGACAATAAAAGTGCTCAAAAAAAAAAAAGAGCGAGACAAAAGCCTGTATCATTAACATTTCACCTCAGTGTGTGTTTATGTGTGTCTGAGATCAACGAAGTTTGTGAATGTGAAAGCGCACACACATAAACATAGCGGTGCAGCCCTCACTTTAAAGGGACAGGTCTGATGTTTTGCAGTGGGGTTTGCGTGATAGTCAGCGTATTACCAACAGTACGGCGGTCAGCACATTCCCAGTCTGGCTCTCCTTAAAGCAGAACAGAACAAACAGAACCAAACAACATCATGCCGCCCAAGCAGGGCTGGGCGATATATTATTCTTATAATTTAACCTTTATTTAACCAGGCTGGTCCAGGAACTGGCTCCATCATTATGCAGCAGGAGCTACAAGAGCCGTTATCGCATCGCAAAACTCTTTAAAGTTGAGAGGATCATCGCAGAAATCCCTCATATGTGGCCGCTCCCACGTATAAGGGGCTCGCCTTTCCATCATGGCTCCATAACACGCCCACGTGGCCTTGGATTGAAAATAATGACGGCTAGTGCGGTGGCTGCAATAGAAATAAAGCTGCTAATGTTCTGAACTTCCATCACCACGCTTCTTGAAATGTTATCGCCGGAGAAGAAGTCGCACAACATCACTCAGTGGAAACATCTCCACATTGTGTTTTGTCGACATTTCTTTTTTTTAAAGATATTTTTGAGGCTCTGATAGGACAGACTGTTCGTGTGAAAAGGGGAGAGGGAGGGGACGACATGCAGCAAAGGGCCGAGGCCGGAGTCGACCCGCGACCACTACGGCGAGGACGCAGCCTCTGCACATGTGGCGCCCGCTCTATCCACCAAGCTGCCGACGCCCGTGTTTTATCAAAGTTTTGCAAAAATCTGTAACAGAATCCTGCATGCTGTTTCCCCTATTTGCATACCTCTTCTTTTTGATTCACAAAAACAAAAACAGTGTTTCCACTGCTGTTTTGCAAAATATGGCTTTTCCAAATCGACTGAAATACCACCTCATGCAAGAGTAGAAACTTTTTTGTGATAACCTGGAGGTATTTTTTCAAAATTGACATGTTTCCATTATGCATATTTTATATTCGTAGTTTCAATTTGCACAGTTTGAGAGGGAATGGAAACACACTTTGTGATGGTGGATAAGCACCTCAAACAGCTCCACTTCAAAAACTCAGAACCGTCCCTTTAATGCCTTTAGTCCTGATGTTCCTCTCTCCTCTCCACCTCTTCTGTCTGTGGGACGGTTCAAGGACAGTCTCATCGTAATGCCTTTACCATACTGAGCTGCGTGTGTGTGTGCTTAGCGTGTGTGTGTGTTTGCATGCTCCACATAGGTGTGCAACAAATAAAGTGGAATTAAGCATCTTTTCAGTGAGTGCATGAGTGAAACAGCGGCAGAGTGTATACTGCAGCAGCAGATACTTTCTCGTGTTATTTGCACGAGGAGAGCTATGAAAAGAGGAAAAGAATGTGTTGTATAACATTCATGAATTCCAGACCTGGTCTAATGACTTAAAAAGAAGGGGGCCGGCAGGATTAAGAGATTTGCCATGCTTCCCCTACCTGCCTCTCCCTTCTTCCCCGTGCCCTGAGAAACATCTCAGCAGCCATCTCTGGTGGAAGAGGGTGGACAGGACGGAGCGAGCCCCTGCTTCCTGTGCTGCGGGCTGCAGCTTTGTCAGATCCCTGCTCAGGAGAAACCATTAGTCCCGAGCTTGTCTGATAGGTTGGACACACGTGGGGGTCTGTTCACGGCGAGAGCCAGAGGCAACATGGAATCGTAGTCTCAGATCACTGGAGGAAGGAGACGGGAGAAAAGCACCAGCGGGCCGGCTGAGCTGATGACCATATGGAAATACAAAAGACAAACATGTCTTGACAGCAGATCTGTGTGAGCTGGCCACAAACAGGAATGTGAATAATCTCCGAATCAACAGTGCCGAGCATGTTTCTTGTGTTAGAAGTTTGTCCCTGAATAGCCTTCCTTTTTTTTTTTTACACAAACAGCAGTTAATCACAGAAAAGTCAGCGTTCTTTTTAAGAGGCGCTGAGGCAAAGCGGGGGGAAATTGTGAGATTATGGCGATTTCATTCATACCTTTATATAACTGCCAGCGCTGCCGAGGGGCAGGCGGACAGATGGGGACGTGATTCCGCTGCTGCTGTGTATGTTCAAGTCTCATATGGTGTCCATACCAGTGGACATGGCAGAGCTTTGCATGCCAGACATGCGCGCCGTGAATGCAAACGGAGGCTCCAAGAGAAATTCACAGCAGGCTTTTTCCACTCTACTGCTGCTCTTTCTGACTACGTTTACAGGAAATATTCTGTTTTTTTGCCCTTATTGTGAAAAAAAACAACAATATTCCTACTAAGCTGTTTACATGGCGTATGAAACAGACTTTTTTTTTAATCAAATCATTACTGCATTTCCCACGGTTTTTCTACCTCCAAATGTGTGATTTTTAGGGACCTGTCACTTTCTTTCTGTAGCTTTCCTGTCCCTAAACTTTGGTCATTTCTCAGGACCTGTCGCTGTTTTTCCAGCAGTTTTCCAGCTCCTAATCATGGGTGATGGCCACCAAACTTGAATGTTTTTAGCAACACATTGCTGTTTTTCCAGTGACAAGATACAGTGCCTTTCTATCAAGGATTGTGCCCCACAAAACAGGTATTTTAAGCCAAAACATGATCTTTTCTTAACCATTTAAAAATGGTTTTTGTGTCTTAACCTAACCATGTTAACCACAATGTTGTTGAAACGCAAAATTCAACATATCCACAACATGCAAATTAAACATATCTGCTATTTGCATCAATGCACAATGCCGACATTTTCTTCTGGAGATATAAACATATTATAAATGCAAAACTATCCACAGCAGCTGCACCTCCAACTGTGTGCAGCAGCAAGGAGCCCTGAGGAGCCCCGAGGAGCCCTGAGGAGCCCAGAGGAGCCCTGAGGAGCCCCGAGGAGCCTGGAGGAGCCCTAAGAAGCCTAGAAAAACCCCAAGGAGCCCTGAGGAGCCATGAGAAGCCCAGAGGAGCCTAGAGGAGCCATGAGAAGCCCAGAGGAGCCTAGAGGAGCCCTAAGAAGCCCAGAGGAGCCCTGAGGAGCCCTAAGAAGCCCAGAGGAGCCCTGAGGAGCCCAGAGGAGCCCTAAGAAGCCTAGAGGAGCCCTGAGGAGCTCTGGGAAGCCTAGAGAAGCCCTGGACAGGCTGTTATCTCATCCAGGGAGATAGGAAGTATGAACAGGAAATCTAGAGGGAGGGAGAGGAGAGGGCCCATATGGGAAATGCAGTGTAAACAGTCTCAGCTTTTAATCGTCCCAGCTCACGTTCGGAGCTGGATACACTTTGATGTTCTCCCTCAGCGCCGCCTCCGCCCTCCCATCCCTCGCTCCCAAACGGCCGCGCCGAGGGCCGACGGGGGGAATATGCAGATAGCGGCCTCGGACGCTTGAGGAGGCATTCAGTACTGAAAGAATGTGAAGTGGTGCAGAGTTAACTGGTGTTCAGTCAATTGCCCGCCCTGCCTTAATTATAGCTGACGTATTTAAGGGAGCTCTCAAAGGTCAATTCAACATCTCAAAGTACAAAGACCCAAAAACACAGCGTAAGGAAAAAAAGAAAGTCAATGTGACTTTGGGCAAAAATAGGTGGAGCTCTTAATTGGGTCCACTGGAGGATAAAGTCCTTCTCTCTACAGAGGACAGATGACAATCCCCTCAAAGTTATCCCAGACGCCTTTGCACTTCTCTGGTCATAATGCAAGCTTCATTCTGGAAACAGGGAGCGAGTCAAAATTCCTCAGCACTTGTATTTGTCCAAATAGTGCTGGCCAGACCCCAGCCAGCGTTCCAATGAACGTGTTCATTCAGGGGACAGGGCATACTTCCAGGGAGATCACAGCTTAATAGATCAGACGGATACGCGCACCAAAGCAAAGTCTTATGACTTGAATGAGGGAATACGGGGATTTCTTCCATCTTAAACACTCTGAGCGTGTTCCTCACTTGTATTAGCAAACAGAATCAAAACAGAAATAACTTCAGCTCTGCACAAACAAAACTTGGCCGAAAGCCTCCTGAATCTGTACCGTTTTTCAAAAAAACAAAAATGCTAAAATATTGTTTAACTTCTATTATGCAAAAAGTAGTTCCGACCAAGCACCATTTTTAATCACCATTCTTAATGAAATCATGTGTTTATCTCATCATGTCAGTCAGGGGACAAGAGGCATTTAAACACAGCATCGACGAACATCAGCCAACCACTAATGGTGTAAACTATAAACAAAGAGTGACATTTGCGTGTTTGAACATAAAACAGCAAACTTCACTGCAAAGTAAATACCACTCAGTCCAGCACTAGGCATGATGGGAAATATAGGCTAAGTGATTGTGAAAACTTTGTTTTTGAAAGGCTAAACACCATCAAGAATGACGCAAAATATTTTGTTACATAACAATATGTTGTGATTTTTTGGAAATTATCTCTATTTTTTCATTAATTTTGACTTTTGTACTTTAAGTTGCTCTTGAGTTATTGGAAATGTTTGTCATCCTCCACCAGCTGTGCTGTGACATGGAGCTACAAGCTTAAAAACACAGGTAAAGTTAGCAGATTTAATAGTTATATCTGTAAAAAAAAAAATAAATAAATAAAAAAAAATCTTTTTTGCCAGTAAATATCTTAGTGGTAACAAGACTGAGCTAGCTGAGCATTTCTGAACATTTTTGTGTTTATATCACTCGACAGGGACTAGAAAACGTGTCTGCAGGTCGTTACTGAGGTTCGACCTACTTTCTGGAGTGACAAACTAGGTTTTATTACATATAGGGCTCTGATGACGTGACTGGTTGTAGCCATGGAAACAGGGATCACACTCCCAAGACCAATTTGCTTCAATATCAGACAGATACTTCAATAATCCTTCACAGGAAATTACATTTATTATTTATTGCGGCAGTTCATTCACAGCTGACCACACACAGCCACACGTAACAAAAAAGCACATCTGTAATTATCCACAGGAAAAAAATCTTAAAAATAAATACTAAATAACAAATACTAAAAAAATACTCACTTCAAGAAATATCCAAATCCAATAATAATAAATATTATGTATTGGATAAAATTCCAATGTGCATAAGTGCAGCGGTTAAAAACAACGGATATATAAGTCAGGTGAGCTCATTTGAACACTTCAGTGATGCTCTGCGCGGTGATACACTTGGTGAAGTAGTTCAGTAGAAAGAAAATAGTTCCTTAATTAAACTGCTCACAACATGGTCTGTGGATTATCTTCAGTAACCGGGTCATGATTTCTGGAAAGAGACATTGCTGTTGAGTCTGTTGAGTGATACCTAGTTTGATAATGCTGGAGAATGCAGACATCTCTACGGTCGATATCTCTAGACTGATAAACAGCACTGTACAGGTAGGAGGGAAAATCTGTATTTTTGATTTTGGGGTAAACTGTCCCTTTTACATGAGCGATGGAGCACAATCTAAGACCAAAGCAAAGACAGACATATCTACGGACTGAACCTCGTTCCCAGTCTTCGTCCCCCCCGTCCAGTGGAAGACATGAACATAAAGCAGGACGAGGACGGTAAAGCAGCCTGCAGAGACAGAGAGGACCTGTTGGAACAGGCCTGAGCTGCAACAAAGAGCATCCTGCAGCATAACACCACCTCAGTGCCTCAGCGCACTGTGGGAACAGACCGGGAAGAGACAGTCTCACAAAACTACACCTTCCTAACCTCCGAACAGAACCACAATCGACGGTCTGACGACAGGAAACAAGAAAACAGGAGAGTGGACAAAACCAAATGAACAGACTTTTGGCCAGAGGACACTGAGAAGACACAGGGATTGTCTCCCTCTCAGTATGGCAGAGATAAAACTAGGAGTTTGCTGGTGACAACGGGGTTAATTTCTTTTCCTCTAAAGCACATTTGGCCCATGAGCCACTACAAAATACTGTGCAAGGTTTTATGGGAAGAAAACTAAAGAAAGCTGGAAATCCCAGAAAGCTTCTTTGATGTCACCTGCACAGCGATCTGCATCCACAACATGCTGTCAACATCCCACACAGACACATTAACCCTTTGAAACACGAGAAAATCGGTGTGATTTCTTTCATCAAGATGGGGAAAGAGCAGCAAGCAATGAAAAAAGAAATTACCCACAAATTAGCAAGAAATTAGTGAAACATACAAGACAATCACATGAAAATTATGTTTTAAACAAAAACAGACAAAATACCAAATACAAAACAAACTGGGATGAGGGCAACGAGCAATGACAAAAATCTGCAAGAAATGAATGAAAAGTACAAGATAATTACCTTAACATTAGTAAAAAAAAATAAAAACAAAACAAAAAAAGCCAACCAAAACAAAACAAAATGGGAGGAGGGCAATGAGCAGTGACAAAAGAAATTACATCAAAATTTGCATTAGTAAATTAGTAAAAGAACAAAAAAGACCTGAAAACCAATATTTTTTGAAAATTATTTTTCAGTTTTTTATTTTTTTTTAAATAAATCAATTAAATAAATTTAAAAAAAAAGTAAAAAAAAAACAAGGCAAACAAGAGTTGGAAAATGTGCTTTAAAAAATATAATTATTCTGTGACATAATTAAAATATGTAATTATGACAATTAGAAATGTAGTTTTTTCCATACCTTTTTTCCCACCAGACATTTTTCCCTAGATTTTTTAAATGTAATTTTCTAAATCTACTCATTTCTTGCAGTTGTCGAAACATTTCATACCAAGTTGCTCATTTCCTTTTTTGTCATGTTAAAAAAAAAAATCTGACCAATTTGCTCAGAGTTCAAAGGTTTTAATACTTTTGGAAGCAGCACATGGAAAGTGATTTCACTCCAGTTTTTAAAGGGTTAAAGCCAAATGGATGGAGTGGAAAACAGCGATGGCTTTTCACGGAGCCTAATGCTGTGCTTTCTCTGCCGAGAAGCCGTGTAAATCCTTATCAATTATGGCTAACTGCAGCATCTGGCTCGCCATTCACAAAACCTCCCACGCCTGGTGAGTGACAAGAGACAAGATCCTACAGTGCCTCACGTCTGTCGTCCCGTTTCTCTGGAGACGGTAAACAAATTGACACAGCCGAGCTTTACGGCCCGGGAACCTTAATCCACTCCTGAATCCTAAATATGCACGCTGAATAGAGCGCATACTTCACATTTGCAGAGTTTTTTTTTCTCTAAATGGTAAAAAAAAAAACACTTTTGCTTAAATTATGTGTGTGAATGAGTCTAAACATGATCTGCAGAGCTGTCTAACAGTGTTCGACCGCACCTTGATATTAAAAGTGTTGGAGGAGCATTAGATGCCATAAATAGTTACTGCAAAACAAAGCTGTCAGCTTTGAAAAGAGGCACATGAAAAAAAAGAAAAAAAAAACCTGGCAACCTCAACCAAAGCCATGTTTTTTTCAGGGATAAGTAAAAATAGACTGAAAACAAACTAACCTCAATAACACCTGTGTGTCATCACTATTGTTGAAGGAATTTAGATTTTCTGTCACCACATGCTGAGAGGGAACTGTGGTGTTGGGAGCAGCTCTCGGAGAGGCGGTGTACTGTAACTCGTGGTCATCGTATTTTGATGCCGTAAAGCAACAAGTGGAAGCTGTGGAAACGTTTTTTTTTAGGTTACAGTGTTTGGATCGATGCACTGCAGGAAAATTCATTTTCAGATGATTGCTTTTTGCACAAATATCTTCTAATATATGGACTTTAAATGTTGAATTGTTGCTCTCCAGTTCTACGGTGACGGTCGTGCAGACCAGTCTAGAGCAGGGGTGTCAAACTTATGGCTCAGTAGCCAGAACCGGCCTGCCGAAGGGTCCAATCTGGCCCACTGACATTAGCCTCTTTTACACTGCATGTAGGTGAGAATGTCGTGCTGTTGTAGCGCCTCGCCGTTCTGTATTAAAGGTACAAATGCAGAGTGGGAGGACAGAGTGGCTCACCTTTACGCCGGCGTCAGAGTTAGCAAAAGCGCCAAAACGAGGGACAGCTGACAGGACAGAATCAAGGGCAGGATGGGCGTGATGTTTTGACGGCGTCTTATGCGTGACAAGGGCTTGGCAATAAACTGATAATTATCTCACTATAATTTCCTCGATTGCGATAGAATGAACGTTTGATAAATCCTCCACATGATTAAACGGCCAGTACAGCCATAAAGGGGGCCGGTAATGCACCTTAAACACACGTCACCACCCACCATCAAGAAGAAGGAGAAGAAGAGGAAGACTGAGCAGCAGAAGTAAAAGAAGAAGACTGTGGGACCAGCTGACCGGCCGACTTTCACTGGTAACATTATGACATTACAACAACATTAAACATGCGCATTAAGTTATTTATAGTACGAATGTTTTGAACGCAGATAATGTTGCACCGTTGCTGAATTCCCCTCATGACGTTAGCTACAGTTTGTTTACTAATGTAATGCTGGCAGTAAATTATCAACACGACGTGACTGTTAACCACTTATTCTATATAATGATGACTTAATGAGACTAAAGATAATGTAAATATGCATGAACGTCCATATTCCCTTGTCTCTTGACTTGATTTCTGCCTCAGTCACATCAGACTGACTTTCATCGCTCCCTCGCCACGTCATCAAAATCCATCTTTTGTTATTGTTTTGACTGAGAAAAACGTATATTGTGGGTGTAAAACTTGTAGAGAAAGTGCTGATCACAGTGGAGTTTTTTGTCTTGTTTATTAGACAGGGGATAACCTCACCTGCTTCCTTAATGGTGCCAGTATTACTACACAGGAGTGGAAATGTGTGGGAAAATGCACATGTAATGACAGTGAGTATTAGACTGATTGTTGTGGAAGACACTGAGACATATTGTTAAAACTGTGTTGTTCTGTATAGATTATGCAATGGTTTTAATGGTCCACTTGAGATCAAACTGGCCCGCACGTGGCCCAAAGCAAGTTCGACGACCCTGGTCTCGTCAATCTAACCGGCAAACCGACATCGGAGAAGTGACAGTGATGAAAGCGTCCTGCAGTGTCACATCAAATCACCGTGTCTCGGCTAAAAAGATGCTCATGAACGCATCAAACAGACGGCCAACTAGCACGTACGTTCTGCACCTGCATGAGAGGAAATATCTCTTCATACCAGCAGACGGAAGTCGTCTGTAGTGCTGCCTTCATGAGCTCTTCGAACATATCGTGTTTACCTTATTTACAAGCACATGAACGGCCCTTCAAAGTCGTACTTACGAGTTGGAAATTGGATCATTTCGCTGGTACTGGAGTTGCTGAGTTGTGACGTAAAATTACACATTTTGTTTCAAGTAGATATCATTTAATTTTAGTAGCTGCAGATTTTAGTGAATGCATCTATTAGCTGCAGTAAGCAAGCAAACTTTTAATGCCAGGCGAGCAAACTAACATTGAATACATTAACTTAGCGAGCTAACATTAAACTTACAACATTGCCATTTCCTCTAGTGTCCATGTGTGCTGATTTTCTGACCTGAGCGCTCAAATGTTTGTATTTTGTCATTTCGACTGCACAACTGGGAAGTACAACATTTCAGAGGAGCATGTGAAGGCAGCATAAGAGTCATTCAGTGTTGACACTAGTTAGCAGGTTGGTGCATGAACAACAAAATCTGAAAGATTTTGGAAGAACAGAACAGATTTACCGACAACACAAACCATCAGGAAACATTTCTGATGGGGAAAAACAATCTGATCTTACGACACGTTTGTTTCGACCTCATTCCCACAACTTCAGCTGTTTGTTTACATTATTCACGTTTCTTTTCTTGTTCCGATGAGCTAAACTGATCGTCAGAATGATTTCATTCACTGACGGGTTCTAATGCCACCGCCGCCGGAAATACTGAGGAGGGTCGACGGTGTAGGACACAACGCAACAATGAGGGACACGGAGGCTCAACAACAGCCAAACTTTGCTGAGAGAACATTGAACTTCAATAATCTCCTACAATAACCGGGTCAAAGACAGCCTCCCCTGAGACAAAACCGTAATCACAGCAAGATATATGTAAATATATCAAGACACAAATGACGATGGTAGGCTGTCCTTCAAATACAATACATGGCTTACTGAACGGGGCCACTGTGCAGAGGGGCCCAGGGGCCCAAAGTGTCAGGGAGCCCCTGGCCATCACCTGCAAAATGTCAGTAGTCAAAAAACAGGGTTCCCACATATTTTCATGGAAATTTCACAACTTTGCCATGACTTTCCATGCTGCACATTTTCAAACATATCAGATTCAATCTCTCTTTAAACATACTTCAGTTTTAGGACACATTGAAGGAGAGAGGGACTACGAGGAGAAACATACATGATGGTAAACAAAACTTTGTCACACATCAACAGATATTAGAGCTGCGTTACATCGACAGCTGCAGAAAATACATTTGTCCTGGAAGGAAGACAGTTTCATTACATACAACATACACGTGTCCAGGGGCCCATATTGTCATAATCTGCCCATGGTTTAAAACCAAATATTCCCATTTATCCACATTGCTTAAGTGTCTGTGAGCATACATTAAATTCTTGAATTCAAGCCTGCAGAGACTCTGACAACAGGTGCCCCCCTTGTCATCCTGTTCAGCGGTGATACTCAACTTGCGGCCCATGGGCCAAATCTGGCCCCTGGTAGAGTGCTGGGTGGTCTCCGAACAATTTTCTAATTCACATTAATAATGCGATTAAATGTAAAGTGATTCACACAGGGAAGTGTTTGTGTACTTTTTGTAAACATAAGGTGCCAGAGTGACTAAAACAGCATCAAAATAGAGCTTGTTTGTCAATAAGTGCCAGTGGAGGATCCCCCACACCCCCTGACAGGTCATGGCTAAGCCCCGGATGTACTCAAATCCTAGTAACGCCCCTGCGTACATGTATGGGCCTCTTGTCATTTTTCTCAAGTGACCTCCAGGCAAAGCAAGTTGAGTATCACTGCAGTTCAGTGAGTCCCTGTCATAAATTTAGAGGTGCACAGTAGGTGGGAATGTGGAGCCACACAACATCATGTAAACGCTCTTTAATGCCAGCTTACCTGCATTAGCTTTCCCTCTGCGTAGCCGGCGCTTCCTCCCACGAACACCCCCTCCAGAGTGATGGGCTTCCCCGCGGGCTCGTGGTTCAGCAGTGCCACCTTGATGACCGCTCTGAGGGCCGGCCGCTCGGACTCCAGGCCCGGCTGGCCCAGCACCACCTGCAGGGCCGCCATGAGCAGCCACGGCCAGAGCCCGGCCAGGCGCCGCGGCTGGGGGACGGTCATGGCCTCGGCTGCAGCGGCGGTGCCCGGCCGCACATGGTGGACTTCAAAGCAGGCAAGCACCGCGGACACACAGACGGAGAAAAGCTTCAGACACACGCTCCTTCTTCTTCTTCTTTCAGCCTCGACGACTGTTTCTAAACTTTCAGAGCTGCAGCGGTGCCATCATGTCCGAAAACTTCCATTCAGCTCCAGAGTTAATATTCAAACTCCACATGGAACAAAAAACTTCCGACAGCGAGAGCTTAAATGAACTTTTATCCAGTGTCATTAACGTGGGAAGCCAAACATGCCACGGCACCATGAAGACACGCTCAAGTGTGTTTCCACATACACAACAAATGTCCTCATTTGTAACGCGTTACAGTGGAGTATCCTCTCCCACAGGGGCACGTCCTGGCGACAGTGTATCAATCTTCATCCGTATCCAAACTACTTTGAAAATCACAGCAGTCAGCGGACCGCACACTCACATTTTTGCATCAGAAGAATCCGCCACATTTTCTGGATAAATCCACAAAAAACGCACTACTTGAACTTCAAAGGCAGGGTCACAGGTTGCCGCCGGGAAGTTACACTGCATGTTGACAGACAGAGCAGTGCCAAAAAAAGAGAAAAAAGTTGAGTAATATTTTTACAACCAGGGAGTTGCGAAAAATAATCCTCGAAGAAGTTAAATTGAGCACGCCGCTCTTTCTAATGATTAACCGAAGCAAGTGGAGCGTCGCCTTTCTGCCCCTCTAACGTGCCTGAGCCCGACGGGAACATCAGCTTCTCCTCCGCGGTCGGTCTTCATTTAAACTCAGAAAAACACGCTCAGGCTTCCCCCTGAGTCCAGCGGCTCCGCTGCGACTGCAAGAAATTAGATCCGATCCTCCTGAGAAACACCGAGGGAAGTTATCAAAATCATCAGGGCACAAACGCGACAAAAAGTACGGCGGAAAAGTGGTCCAAACTCCTCGCGAGCTGCGGTTAAAGTTGCTGAAGTTGGAGAGACGCCGCGTACAGTCAGGACGCCGTCCCACACAGTCTGCCTCCCGGACTGGCTCTCGCTCCCCTGGGATCTCATTGACGCTCTCTACCTGCTCACTGTCCTGCTGCCTTCACGAGCTGTCGGACATTTGGGATTTCACACAAACCATGAACGACCTCGTTTTTAACCCTTTATATACTTTATACACCAGTGCCCCCCAAATTAGCAAGAATTTAGTAAAACACAAGAGCATTACCTGAAATTTGCAAACAGAAGTAAATAAATAAAAAAAGTAAGAAAAAAACAAACAGGAATTGACCTAAAATTGCTAAAATAAAATAAAAGAAATAAAAGAAAAATAATTTCGGATAATCAATAATTAAAAAATATATTTTGTTGGTAAGTTATTTGAAGAATTTCTATAATAAATAATGCAAATGAATGACCACACCTTTAACCCTTTAAATCCTGATTTATCTCAAAAACATGGAGAGCAGGCAATGAGCAACTTAAAAAATGATCCAAAAAAAATTAGCAAGAAATTTGCAAAAAGTTGTAAGAAAATTGCCTGAAATTAGAAAACAGAAAAAATAGAAGAAATGTAGTTTTCTTGGTATTTTCCTGGATTTTTAACAAATTTTCTAATGATTCTCTCATTTTTTGGCTATTTTTTAAGGTAATGTTCTTGTCACCTTTTACCTTTTTTTTTCAATTTGCTTGACATTTCATACCCAGTTGTTGACAGCCTTTTCCCTGTGTTTTTGAAAGAAATCAAACCATTTTTTCCAGTGTTTTAATGGTTTAAATGCTTGTCAACGGCATCTGAATGCAGCACAAGAAATCTGATGTCCATTTAGGTTTCAAAGAGTTAAGGGTGGAATATTGTCACTTGACTGAGTTAAGGCAAAAGAAAAAACAAGCATCAAATATTACATGTACTCTTAGTTATTATTAAGACACTTCGATCCAAATTAACATTTAAAGAAAGACACACTTTTATGCAATATGATTTGAATTTAAACATTCATATTAAAAGGCTACCAAAACCGCTTCTGTTGCAGGCTGCGTTTGCAACCACCAAACAGTTGCACGTTACAGAATTAAAAATTAGTTTAAGTACTAAGTAAGCGGGCGCTTCCGAGCAGCACCTGAAGGCCACATTAGCGGCTGAGGGCGGAGCAGCAGCTCTGATCACAAACGAGTCAGTGGCTCCATCTAGTGGATAAAACCCCACAGACACATTCAGCAGAGTGTCTGAAGAAACAGAAACTTCAAGCTTTTTAAGACCTTTTCCAGATATGTTTTTAACCAAATTTAGTCCTGTGATACCTGAGAAAACTGGCTTGATTTAAAAAACAAGGGAAAAGGGCGATGAGCAATAAATAGCCAAAAATTGAATTGAATTTAAGACTTTTCAAGGACCTTTAGACTGCTTCAGTACAAAGCTGCACTGTCAACAAGAAATAATGATAAACACATGTATAACAACGCATCCAGCTGTATCACCAGAAATATATTTTACTTTAGTTATTACTTTTACAGTTCTACACAGCTGCCTTAAAAAAACATTTTTAAAACATTGCACCTTTGAAGTGACGCAGTGAAAATTAAAAAAGGTGGGAAAATGGACCCACCACTTGGTCACCATCACAAACAATCACAAACAAATTAAATGATATTTTCATACACGTTTTCAATATTTTCTCCCACTGCAGCAGTCTGTTACAACTTGCTCTGACAAACACTACCACGTATGCTACTAAAAACTGTAGTATCAAACATTAAAAGGTGGATGGGCTGAGCTAGCCCTACTGCAGTAAATCTGTTTAAATCATACTTAAAATTACAGTTCTTTAAAACCATCTAAAGTTGGTTAACATTTTAAGTAATACTGTGTTAAAATTCAGAGGTAAAACCTAGCTTTAGGATTTTTAAAATAGTAATCCTACTTATATTACTGTATTTTCCAAAGTCACTTACAATAAGAGCAAACAATGAACAACAAAAACATGTGCAACATATTACTACTCTTGCAAAAAATAAATAAGTAAGATTTAAGTTAGAACAAACCTTTACACAAAGAATAATAAAAGTGGAGAATAAAGTCTGATAAAAGTGAGAACTTAAGATCCTGACGTGAATCCGTCTCATGCCAATCAATTAAAAAGGTGAGATCTAAAACGAGAAATATAACCAACTGTCAGTGAACGTGTTGCAGTGAAAACTACAAACATGCATTTAAAATGTAAATGCCTTTTCTCTCTCTAGTTTTACTCTGAATGTGCTCCCTCAGTGTTATATAATGTCTTACCTAAAGATCAGGTGTACTTCCTGTTCATGTGGACTGACTGGTGTCCCTCACAGAGTCGCTAACATCCACATCTACAACCTCACTGTCCTCTTCATCGTCACCGGTGACCTTGCCGGGGCACAGAGGAAACCACAGCCGGTAATATACAGGTCGTCTGTAAAGCTGCGACACATTCTCTGGTAGATGACGTGTGATAACTTTAAGATTTTGCCTGCTGTACTTTTCTGTATTTTCCTGTATTCCAAAAAAGACCTTGTTAAAGTTTTTCCCGCCTCACGTGAGTACTTGGATTCTACAGAGTGGAGCTGGAGCACGAGTCAAAACCCAGAAGACTAAGTGGCTTAGGAACTCTGGTATGTTGAAACTGCCACTTTAATATATAGACTGTATCTAGTTTGAAGACATTAATACAGAAAAAATACACATACATCTTTAAGTGTCTAAAAATTTCTCCTGGGGGGAATTACCCCAGAACCCCTCAGTGTTGGGTCGTATTATGAACATGTTTATGGCTCTGATAAATCTACTGTATAAACCCCATCAAACAGAAAAACACACAACGCGGACAGATTATTCTATTTGCAGACTCCTCACCCAGTTTTTCCTCACACAGTCATCAGAGAAGCTAAATGCCTTCAGGAGGTGTGCAGTGTGGAGGCTTACCTCATATATGGCGTTTTCAGGCACCTGCTCGGGCACTGACACCACAGACTCCTCCTGCTGCTTGTACGCCAGCAGACCGGCGTGGCTCATCACGGACGTTACAGTGGGGACGGGACGAGGTTTCACGGTCCTGGTGCTGGTGGAGATGTCACACAGCACGATGTTATGGTCGCTGAAGGACGGCGCAAACGCTTCATGTGGCTTCTCGGGGGTCTCGACTTTAACCGGGTTGTTGATGGACGGAAGTGGCATCATTTCATCAGCAATCTGGAAAACCATGTCCAGATTTATGTCACATTCTTTCATGTCCTGGAGTCCCTTCGAGTTCTGGTTGTTGTCCTCATGACTCAGCGTGTGAAAAGGATAACTAGCCTACAACAGTGGGAAAAAAAATTACAATTATGCTTTAGACGCAGTGTATGTTTGAAATATGCATCTTTAGAGCTTCAGCGATTTGTTTTTAACTAGTACATTAATTGGCAGTTAATATAATAATGGATTGACTTGATTCTTAAATATAAAGACAGCGTTCACACACAATTTTACCAATAAATTTCTGACTTTGAGGCAAATTTTCAAAACCATACATTCTCTGAAATGACCATTGATACTCTTTATAGGTTTTTTTTCATTACTACATAATAACTATTTGAAATATATATTGTTTAAACTTAACTTACTTACATAAATTAGGCACTGTTCATTATATATGAGAAGGAAGAGGGGGGCATGTCAAATAATTTTTCAAGCACTGAGGCGGAACTTGTGTTTTGTTATTTTGGCTTAGGGAGGGACATACAACTTTAAATAGCTTTATTTTCTATATATTGTTTCTGCCAGCTTATAAAGAAAACATGCTCCAGGGGTCTTAAAAAAAAACTTTTGGCCTTTTTTTTCTTAAATTTTTTTGCCATTTTTAAAGGTTTTGTTTTGTTTTTTATTTTTTTTATTCACTGTATGGTCCTTGTAAATGTTTTCTGGTTTCTTTCCCCCTCTGACACTAAACTGAAAATCGTTGGGCTGAGGACATTACCAATTATTTATTTTTATAGACCTAACAACTGATCGTCTAATAGAGAAAGTAATCAAATGTGAAAATAATAGTTAATTACGGCTGTTCTCATCACCCTTGACCAGTCAAGACGCTCCAGTTTACCCACCTGGTAATAACTGTGGGGAGAGAAGGAACCGTGCGGCACCCCACTTCCTGTCATAGGTGATGCCACAAAGCGTGGACGGTAGCACTGGCAAACTTCAAGGACAAAAGATAATGTTTTAGCTTAAGAAATGCACAATTGGAGTTTAAACCTACATTTTTTTTAACAGAGTTGATAAATACTATTTATTCAACACACAGATTACATTTTAGTATTTCCCACACATTGTCAGCAGCAAAATTTGAAAACTTTTCCATGATTTTTCAAGGACCGTTTTTTTTTTTATGATAAAGTGTTACTATGACAACTTTCAAAGAAAACGAGCCTTTCAAAAATGTAAGGAAAACATAAATACATTGACCCAAATTTTTATGTTTTCTGTAAAAAAAAGCCCAAAAAAACATTAAAGAAAAAATTGCAAAAATTTCAAAAAGAAAAAAAATCACTTTTTTTCTTTTTTAAAAAACATGTCAACACATATCACAGCAACGTTTCATCTTCAGATATAGAAAAATAAATACCATAATGCTACATTAATGTAATTTAATGTATTAGAAACAAATCATTTTCATGATTTTTCCAAAACTTTCAATAATTTTTTACTGGTTTCATCACTTTTCCAGGCCTGGAAAATATAATTGTGAAATTTTATGACTTTTCCAGGTTTTCCATGACCATAGGAACACTGTATATCACCAGTATATTGTAGCTTAAATAAAATGTTCTACTCATGCACTATGTAAGTAAAGTGACGTAAATGTGTGGTTTACCACTCATCCTCACAACAGGTGTCATGCTCACCTGGAGAATAGTTGGGAGGCTGATGTTGTGCATTAGAAGTATTAAAAGTTGCAAAATGTGGATTTCCATGGTTTGCACGGGCCAGTAAACTCTGCTGAAAGTGCACAGCATTGGAGCTTGTGGCCACTGCAGCGTACTGGTGGCCTAGAGACACCGGCATCCCTTCCTTTGCGGCAAACATCGGTGAAAAAGCAGCACCAAGTCCCCTCATCAGGAAATGTGGAGGGACTGGGGTTCCATTGTACGCCGACATGACCTGAGCTTTAGCTGGACAGCGAGGAGGAGTCGGCCCCTGACGTGTGGGGCTGAGCGGAGAAGAACTGCCTGCAGAAACAGGACACAGCAAGGCACGACAACAAACCGTCAGACAGCCACAACTGAAATGTGAAGCACTGGATGTTCCCCAGCGTGATGTCCTGTTAAAGGTCTGGTGTGTAAGATTTAGGGGGATTAATTTGAACTATGAAGATAGCATTTTCCAATCTGTTAGTTTACATCAAGAGACATAGGACCCTGGGAGTCCAGACCCTTTAAAGGTTTAGGAAAGTTATACTTGACTCAAAGTCTGCGTGCCAAATGTGGCCCCCAATATGGTGTCTGGTGGTCCCCCAACCATTTTCTTTCACTATAAAAATAAAGTGATGCCAGCTGTCTCAAAAACTCAAGAAACATGCCAAAATCTTAAAAACATCCTAATATCATTGAAACAAGCTACAGTCCTAAAAATATCCTCGAATCCCAGAAACGTCCCAAAATCTTAGCAACATCCTAAAGTCCTGGGAACATGTATGGTCTGCTGCCCCTGGCCTCCTGTCATTTTACAAAAATACCCCCCAAGCAAAGCCAGTTGAGTATCTCTGGTTTGGGACATAGTTTAATTTTTCAGTATTACTCATTAAACCACTGGAGGAGAACTGGTGTGACCATCACAGTGGGTTCCCAGTATGTACAGTTAGTCCCCCGCTCAAAGACAGACAGCCATGAGAAGTCCTGTAGTGACACTCGCCTCTTTTCCCGTTTCGATCTCTGCCATCATCCCCTGAGCTGTACCGCTGGTTTTGACTTGGGGGCCGACACCTGACGTCCACACCAGCTTGTATCTTGGCCTTGTTTTCAGCGGTGAGTCTCCGCAGACTTGCCACAAGTTCCGGATGTTGTCTGTTGAAGTTTGAGTTGTAGAAACGATGAAACAACGGTTTGTACCCGGTGGCATTTCTGCAAGCTGGATCTGCTTTCTTGAAGCCGTACAGATTGAGCTGACGGACGAAGCTGGAGAAGTTGGTCGTCTTGAACTTGTCGGGGTTGTCCATGCCGAGTGTGTTTGGAGACAGGATCTGTCTCTGGAAGAGGTTTTCATCAATGATGACCAACTCGCCGTTTTTGTCCCAGAAGATGCTTTTATTTAGCGGGTCGTTCACCAAACGCCAGAGTTTGGCAGGGAAGTTATTGGGGTTGATGCTGTCAGGGAGTGATTTCTCACCATAATCCATGTTTTTATCTGTAACGTAACAGGTGGAAACAGAGGTAAAGGTAAATATCAGAATATCTGAATATCAGACCTTCTTTCAAAAACATGGGAAGAAAAAAATGAAAAATCATTAACGTGTCAAGGTATAGTGCTTTTTGATCTGGATCTGGTCTAGTGTGGTCTGCATGCAAAAATGCAGTGAAATATTCCCTTTCCCGCATTTCCTAAAAGAAAATAAAGGTTTTAAAATCTGAAACTATATTTTAAATGACCTCTAGCCTCTCTGGGATAATCTAGTCCCGATTTGTTTCAGTAAGTACGTAAATTTAAGTATAGTGGTTTTTGTTATGGTCCTGATTCAATGTGGTCTTCATGTAAAAAAGGCAATGAAATCTTCTGCTTTATTTTCTCTTCTTTGTATTTTCACAGTTAGAATAAAGGCTTTACAGATGTGAAAGTGGGTTTTAATCATTTTGTAGCCTCTCTGGGATAATCAAGTCCCAATTTGACAAGTTTAGGTATAGTGCTTTTTCATCTGGACCTGGTTCAATGTGGTCTACATGTGAGAAATGCAGTGAAATGTCCCTGTTTTTAAAATAATATTTAGCTGCTTTGGGATAATCTAGTTCCTATTCTAAAAGTGTAAGTATAATGGTTAGGGATGGGCGATACGGAATAAAGTCCTATCACGCTATTTTTTTCCATCAGTCGATATCGATATATATCACGATATACATCAAACCACTATTTCTGTCAAGATTAAAGGTTCCCTATTACTCCTAAGTGAGATATAAAGATATCATCAGGTTAATTTGGGCTTAAATATTTATTTTCTGTCAGACATTGAACATGACAAATATACTGTAGAACAGCATCACCAGCTGGAGAATTATTCTACTAAAATTCAAAGAGGTCCAGTTACCAAAATTTTCTCCCAGCAAAGGTCTGAACCTCATACCTAAAATCATATCACTATTAATTAAACATTTTACTTTGATTACAATTAAAGAATGATTACTTTGCTTTGGGGTTTTGGGGGGGGGTTGTTTTTTGTGACCATGGTGTGTTGGACTGTAATTAAACACTTGAATCATTATTATTGATTAAACTTTCCAGCATTATGTAAAAATTAAAAGCTCCATCTTAAACAAACTTCAGGTAAATTTAAGCACATTGAGCTGATTATAGACCAACCTCTCATCACTGCAGGACTCTGACTTCAACTTCTGTGCTATTAATCATTTTACTCAGGAATTAAAAACTTTTGAGTCGGCCTACTTCTCCTATAGCTGCCAACAGCCCGCCAACATTCCCAGTTAGAGAAAGGCTGAAAATAAGCTCATGTGCTTGTGGCCCCAGGCCCCCAAAACATTACATCTGCCCCTGGTAATAATAATTACCGAGCGGCTGGATGAGACCTGGAGCGATGCCGTCCTGGTGTTTCGAAATAATTCATCCAAAGTGTGATTAAAGCTAACACAAAGTCGTCTGTAGGAGTCTAAAGAAGTCACTTTCACCTCTGCAGATGTGGCTGTTTCAGTGCTGTGGCTGTCAAACTCTCAGCTGCTCTCGTCCTTCACTGCATTTGGTTTCCCGCCGCACTATTCTTATTATCATTGGCTGTTCATGTTGTCTCTGAAAACATGGCTGGAATGACTTCTATCGATATTATATCAACTGTGTGTCATATTTCAATAGAAGAAAACGTTATTTCGAGATTGATATTGTTGTTGTTTTATCGCCCAGCTCTAATGGCGGTTTTTGATCTGGACTTAACGTGTGAAAAATGCAGTGAAATCCTAAATTTTCTGCATTTTCACAAATAGAATAAGGCCTTTGCAAATGTGAAAGTGGTTTTAAATTATCTTTAGTCTCAGGGACAATCTAGTCCCGTTTTGCCTAGTCTGGGTATAGTGACTGTTGATCTGGACCTGGTCTACATGGGGAAAACGCAGTGAAATAGTTGAAATACATGGTAGTTTTTTTTTGTTTTTTTTTACTTTTCAAAAATAGAATAAAGGTTTCACAAGTGTGAAGTTTTGGTTTTAAACAATGTCGAGGCTTTACAAAAAAAAGGTCGGTTTGTACCGTTGAAGGTGAAGTTTCCCTTAACTCTCCCCTTAACTGCTGAATCGGAATTTACGACTCGAAAGCGAACTTCAGCGTCGTTAGCTATTAATAATCACTAATTAAAAACCGACACCAAGTCAACCCAGTGTAACTTATAACGGTTATTATAGTGTTAACTTACAAAAAAATGTCATTAATTGTTGGCTATTCTCAAAACACAAGACCTGAAAATGCTAACTTTTAGCCGCTAACGTTACTCCGTTAGCTAGTTAGGTGAACGTTAGCGTTAGCTCGATGCTCCGCGTTTGAAGCCACTTTAAACACACAGTCGCGTTAATTTGGATTAAATCATATTTTTTTCGATGTAAAGTTGTATTTTTGAGTCGTGTTGCACCAAGAAGAACCCCGGGACAGGTTAACTCTTACCTGGACCGATAACGAAGCCTCTCTCTTGCTCTCAAAACCGTTAAAAGATCGCTTCTCGGCCTTTGGCTGAGATCAGGTGTAGAACCGTTTGGACTGTTGAAGTTCGTTAACGGTTCATCTGAGCAGAGCTGGAAACATTGAGCGGTTCATCCGGGTTTTTTGTTTTTTTGTTTTTTTAAATAAATCAATATTAGGGACTGTTCGTTATTTATGAGGGACGAGCATGTCGAATACTTTTTTAAGCACTTTGAATGATTGTATGTTATATTTATTTTAATTATATATAAATATTATATTAAAAAATGTATACATATATTTATGTATTTTAAATAAATATATATTTATTTTTAACATTTTTTTAGGATGGCATGGGATTTTTTTTCTTTTTTTAATTATTATTTTAGGCGATTTTTTAATGGCTTTTTTCTCTAAAACATTTTGTGATTTTTTTGTATTCTTTTAAAACATTTTGGCAATTTTTAAAAGAATTGGCAACATTTTTCCTTTCATTTTTTGTCAGTTGTTCTTTTTTATGTTTTAAATATCTTTTTTTTCTTGAAAGACTTTTGCTGATTTTTTTTTTTAATTGGCAACTTCTTTTGTCTTTTGTCTAGAATTGTTTTCTTTGAAAGTTTTTTTTTTAGTTTGTCAGTTTTTTCCTTTAATTTTTCATTTAAAATGTTGGGTGATTTGTGAAAATGTTGATTCTATTCTTTAAAATTTTTAGTGATGATTTTCTTCAACAATTTTTGGTGCTTTTCTTTCTAAAGAAATTGCTTTTTTCCTTGAAATCTTTTTGGTCATTTTTTTACCTCTAAAAATGTTTCAATATTTTTGATTTCATTTCTTTTGAAATTTTGGCTGATTTTTTAAAATGTTTGGTGATTTTTTTCTGACTTTTTTTACGATTTTTTTTCTTTCAAAACTTTTGGCCCTTGCAGTTATGTATTTTATTTAAAAGTGGCAAAATCTAACACACACATTATATATATATATACACACACACACACACACATATATATATATATATATATATATATATATATATATATATAGATATATATATATATAGATAGATAGATAGATAGATAGATAGAGAAAGAGATATGTATGTATGTACTTAGATTTGGCCGCTTTGAAATAAAATACATACTATTAAAACTATTACTTATTAAAGCGTCTATATACAAATCATAATTAAAAAATATTTTTCAACTAAGTTTCTGGTCATAATCGAAATATATAATCATAACTTGACTGTTATAGATAGAAATAGAGATTTTTTTTTTTAACAGGCGCGCGGCAGGGACCCCTCTGCGCGGGTCTTTCACTGGGTCCTGTCAGTCAGTGACGTAATCCCTCAGCCGCAGGACTACAACTGTAAACATTAATCTTTTCGATATTTCAGCGCTAAAATCTGTGTTTTTCTGCGGGAGATTGACACGATGGCTCTGGAGACGGTCCCCAAAGACCTGCGCCACCTGCGGGCCTGCCTGCTCTGCTCTCTGGTGAAGGTAAACCCGCAGAAACACGCAGAGAAACGCCGGAGTTAGCTTCCGTGCTAACACGTAGCATCGTTTCTGCGCTGCTTTTTTTGTTATTTTGAGTCTAAAATATCAAATAAAACTATAAATTAACGCTGAAATAAAGACTCTTATTCACTCAGTAACACCTAAGACAAATTTAACTCTTTCTGTGCTTTTTAATAACGAGCAGTTAGTTTGACTTTTCACAGCCACGTTTGTTTATAACGTTAAAACAACACATATGTGATGAGTTTACTATCATTAGAAGTATTTTGGTACACAAAGTTCAGTATGTTAGTGTTTAAAGTACCTTACTTCTCATTTTTACATTCATTCATCACTCTGTTATTGTGCTGAAGTCTGTTTCCCCTCCAAAATGTGTTTTTTTATGTATTTATTTATGGTATGTTAGTTATATCACTCATTACTTTACAATTTTATTATGAACCCAAGTGTGTTTTAGTGTGTTTTAATTACTTATGCACTTATTTTTTTTACGAGAGGATGTTCATAATTCTATTTTAAATCATTTATATAAATTATTTCTTTATGTATCTTTTATCCAGTTTATATAGATTTATTTTCATATATTTTTGTTATTCCCTCTTCTATTTTTCCCCACTGTCCCTCTTTTTAATTAAATTTTTTTTTTTTTACATTTTATTAATTTTTTTTTTTTTTTTTGTTATTTCATTAATTGGATTTATTTTATTTTAATTTTTATTTTAAAATAACAATTTATTTATTTATGTATTCATTTTTAAACATGAATTATATATTTATATATGATATATTTTTACTCATCCAGTCCTTATGCACTATGTATTAACAGTTAGAGACACTTTAGGACGGGGGACACTCTTAAGTACAACACGGGGACTCACACGATCTAAACGGAGCTCACTCTTTGTCTCCTTCAGACCATCGACCAGTTTGAATATGACGGCTGTGACAACTGCGAGTCGTACCTTCAGATGAAAGGGAACCGAGATATGGTTTATGAATGCACAAGTTCCTCATTTGATGGGTAAACATCGATTATTGATTTTGTTTTTCACATGATCTGAACTGTCTTCTGAACGCTCAGCGGTGCTGTGTGTGTGTGTGTGTCCGCAGTGTGATAGCCATGATGAGTCCTGAGGACAGCTGGGTGGCTAAATGGCAGAGGATAGGTAATGTGTTTATTCTAAAAACTGCATTTATCGTTTTTTGCTGAGTGAAGCTGAAATAGACAAAAAAGTCAGCTGATTATTCTGTGCCGGTTCATCACTCGATGTTATTCTAATACAGAAACACAAACGTTGTTGGGAACAACCTGAACACTAAGACGCATTTCACACGATTTTCAAAAATTAACTATTATATAATAATATTAATATGTAATATTTTTTAAAGCTTGATTCTGACATTTTGTGCGCAGAGCGATATGAGTGTGTGTAATATTAAAGGGTTAATCGCACCTTTGTCCAGACTCTTTTTAAAGTATTGACTCGGGTCATTTTCAGTTTGAATTGTTTTTTTTTTTGTGAGTCATAATATTTGTTTTTGGGTTGTTTTTTTTTGCTCTGTCCTCCAGGTAACTTCAAACCAGGTGTATACGCAGTGTCAGTGACCGGAAAACTACCTCCAGGTACACCGAGAACGACACACACACAAAACTGTCAACATTCAGGCTTCAGCTGACTACAAGTTCTTTCAAATTCAGGATCAAATTACACGATAACAGGGAGATCATTTCTTAAAATCCTTCATTATTTTCTGTTATTTTTACTTCACACCTCTGATGTTTCTGTTACTAAACATTATGTTGTTTTTTCTGAAGGCGTGGTGAGAGAGCTGAAAAGCAGAGGAGTGATCTACAAATCCAGAGATACGGCGGTGAAGACATGAAGCTGATTCAGCAGAGCGGAGTCACACACTCACACACACACACACACATACACACACACACACCTCTTTTGTCTTTCGGAGCTGCCTTTCAGCTGTTTCATTTCTGTTTGTTGTTGTGAGTAGAGATATTAGCACAAGCTCTGACGGAGGAGAGGAAGACTTTTTTAATGTCTTTGAATAATTGAAAATGAAAATAAAGTTCTGTTTTTATAAGAAACTCATTCAGTCTTCTTGTTTTACGCGAGCAAGTGAGTCTTGAAAATGCCAGAGATTTTTTGTGGAAAAACTTGGGAAGGAGGCAGTGAGCAACTTGACCAAAACATGACCCAAAATTAGCAAGAAACTAGTAAAAACCAATAAAAACAACAATAAAAAAGCAAGCAAACAAATCAATATAAATGTCAACATAAAATAATCCCCAAAAATAAAAATCAAAAGCTTAAAAATTAAGGCTAGTAATATGAGGAAAAAAGAAAAGTTACCAGAAAATAAGCCAAAAAAGTAAATTTAAAAAAGAAAAAAAAAGTTCAAGAAAATTACCTAAAAAAGGGAAAGTTTAAAAATTGCCTATAATATAACAAAAAAATTAAAAAGTAAAAAAAAAGACAAGGCAATGATCAAAAAAATGCATCAAAAAAAGTAATTTTTAACATAATTTAAATATGTATTTATGATAATGGCAAATATAATAATTTTGCAAAATATTTTGAACCATATGTTAATGATAATTCTACATATAACACTTATATATAATTATACATATAGTTTAGTTTCAGATATTTTTCCTAATTTTGTAAAAACATTCTCCTTACCTCTTCCCCCATTTTCAAAATAAAATCAAACCAACCTGCTCGGGCTTCACACAACAAAACTGAGAAATATATTCCAAAAATAAATAAAACAGTGATACAAGTTTACAAGGTTACAAAACACTAGAAATTAATATATAAATGTCAACAGGATAAAATAATCACCAAAAATACATTTCAAAAGCTTAAAAACTAAGGTTAGTAAAATTAGGAAAAAAGAAAAGTACCTGAAAATCAGCCAAAAAACAGTAAAGTATACCCCAATATGCCGATACTAATTTTAGAAATGTATGTATATTTTTTTCTGATATAATTTCAAAATCAAAATTATTGTAATTAAAAATACTGTTTTCTGTACATTTTTCTATAGTCTTTGCATTTTTCCCCAGTGTTTTCTTAAAATAAATAAATAAATCATACTAATTTGCTCAGGTTTTTTAGGGTTAATAAGACGTCCCTGCACTTTGTTATTCGAGTCACTAGATGGAGCTTTTCACTGAGGACTGAAGCTGCAGCAAACGGCAGCAAACAGCAGAAAACAACAGAAAACAACAGAAAACAACAGAAAACAGCAGCAGGAACCATCAGCTGAACAGTTTTCACGAGTTTCACCTGCAGTTTGTAACAAAGAGGATTTTTCCTTTTCAGTGCAGAGAAAAACAACCATTTAAACCATTGTTTTTTTAAAAAAAACTGGTTCAGTATTGAGTGAAAGAAGCAACCAGGTATTTGCACCGTCAGTTTTCCTCCTCTAAAAGTGTGTTTTGGTCACTGATGGGCTCAGATTGTTATTAAATGTCTGTTATCATTACAGAGAGGATCCACGAAGAGAAAGACCTTTTTTTTTGTACAGAGAAATATCCTTTTTGTTTAACCGAAACAGCCTCAAAATCAATCCTGCCAAACCCAGACTCCACTCAAATAATCAGTGATTTTATCATCATGAAACACTTTATTCAAAGTCAACAGAAACAAATTAAAACTAACTTAATTTTTTCTTTAAAAGTACAAGAAAATTACCGGAAAAAAAGTAAATAAAAAAAAGGTTGCAAAAAATTCGCAGTAATTTGCAGAACAGTTTTTGCAAAGTTGCTCAAGTTGCTTTTTAACTTTGTTAAAATCCTTCACTAAAATAATCCCTGCAGCTGACAGGTGTGTCCGATGAAACGGCATCATCATCACTCAGGTGTGTCCTGCGACGATCACATCGTGTTGCAGCATGAAAAACATCCCAGTTCTCTGCATACTCACCGTGTGAAGACGCATCGCTCTGCAGGAGACAAAATACATTTCTGTAGCGTGAAATCTTTATAAAAGTCTTTTTTTTTCAAGATCAAACTGCACCTTTCAGTGTCCTTTCACTGTGAGCAGCGCAGACACACCTGAGTGATGATGCTGTTTAATCAGACACACCTGTGTGCTGGATTATCTGAGTTCAGGATTTTAATAGTTAACTGTCCTGCAAATTACAAGAAAGATAGATTTGGACAAAAAAGTAAATATAAACCTAAGGAAAAAAATGTTACATATATATATATATATATATATATATATATATATATAATCATAATAATTACATTTAAAGATTTTTTAAAGCAGAATTATTATTATTATTATTATTATTATTATTATCATTATTATTATTATTATTATTATTATTATAATTATTATTATTATTATTAAATGGTGGATTATCTTGGGAGGAGAGAAAGGAGAGTTGCTCATTAACCCTTTGAAACCAGAGAAAATTACTGTGATTTCTTAAAAAATATGGAGAGAAGGCAACGAGCAACTCTGACCTGAAAAGAAGCACAAAAATAAAAGTAAAAAACAAACAAGAAAAGGACTTCAAAAAAGGGCAGAAAATTAAATAGTATATGTATATTTTGTTTTTCTGTAACTTAACTTTATATAATTATAGTGATTTTTTAAAAACACTTTTCAGTTCATTTTCTTAGTTACTTTTTACTAATTTCTTACACAAGCTGTTTAACCTTTACTAAACGTTAAACAGCTTATGAAAGGCGTCTGAGCACAAGAAAGCTGATGATGATGCAGGTTTTAAAGGGTTAACAGGGATTTTAACAAATTTGTGAACAAAATTTGTGAGAAATATATGAATTGATTGCATGCAAAAGTCTGAACTTTAACCTGTGAAAAAAGTTGATGCACTTTTGTTCACTGCACAAACATTTAACCCTCAGAAAGTTTTTACCCACATGTGAAATGATTCTAAAATAATGAAAAATCTGGTCGTATCCCCAAAAAAACATTTAAAAATCAAATTATGGTTAAATTTCCGGAGATGTTCTTGAGATATTTCGTGTAATGAGTTAAACGTACGACCACAACTGTCGCATGTGTGGAGGCACAAAAAGAAAAGTTCACGCTCACCCGAATAAAGTTCCCTCCAAAAATATGTCACCTCCTCAAAATTTATGGAATTATATAATTTTATTTGTGACATTTATTAATGTAGTTTTTCTGGACACATTATAATTTTTTATTTATTTTTTTATTTTTTTTTT
>NC_142190.1:2250000-2257500 GCF_026936395.1 Plectropomus leopardus | reverse complement strand
GTTTTTTAGGTTTCTTTCAACTTTTCAATAATTTCTTGCCTTTTTTTGGGCCATTTCTGGTGAAGTTGCTCATTGACGTAATTTCATGTTTTTCAAAGAAATCAAACCAGTCTGCTCAGGTTTCAAAGGGTTAATGTGCAGTTTAATTCTCTCGTTGGTCGACTCGTTTGCATGCTGAGTGACATCTCTGTCACTATAAATATCTGGGGTATTTTTTTAAAAGTGAAAGGCCGCGGCAGGTTTCAGTTCCTGTAAATGTAAAGTTAACCGTTTCACGAAACGCTACCTGAGCACGACGTTTAGTGAGAGAACGTGCAGCTGATTACACCCAAAAATTATTAATGGATTAACTCCACAGAAAACAGACTTCTCTGTCCTGAGCCGAGTCTGTTTTTAACTCCGCTGGTAGTTTACAGTCTAATTTAGGTCACACACACACACACACACACACACACACACACACACACACACACACACACACATCTGAGTGTTAAAGTCTGTTTGTTTTTATCTTTAAAATCCAAATAACTCAAATTGCTGAGATCCAAAAATTCATCCTTAAGGCCGCCTAAATCGCTCTGCACACAAAATGCACTTTTCTCAAGCTTTAAAAATATTATACATTAATATTATTTTCTACTTTCATTGAGTTTATAATCTCAGCCAGCATCAGTCCTGATCATGAATATCAAATATTCACCTTTTTTTTATTTTGTACTTCAACCCTTCAAATGCCATTTTTTTGTCACGGTTTCCCCTAAACATGAGAAATAATAAGATTCAGGTCCTAAAAAATCCTTGTTTTGTTTGGGGCCCACTTTTGCAAAATGACAGGAGTCCAGGGGCCAATCGCAGCAGCCTCGTACGTGTTTCTATGTTTCAGGGATTTTAGGACGTTTCTTGGACTTTAAGTCGTTTTTTGGATTTAGGGACATATCTCGGATTTTGTTGGGGGTGTGGGGATCCTCCTCTGGCACTTTTTAGATAAAAAAGCTCTAATTTCAAGCTGTTTTATTCACTCTGACACCTTATAAATATTAAAAGCACAAATTGTGAATCTCTCTTTTTTTTTGTGACCTAAAAACTGGTTTGGGGGCCACTCGGCACCTTACGGGGGGCCAGATTTGGCCCCAGTGTGTGCGGTTCTCACACAGCCTCACAGTGAGGATTTGAAACAGCGTGTGTGTAAAGATTACAAAATTAGATGTTTAACTTCATCGCTGTGACGTCTGTTCCTGTTCGCAGGTTATCGGGCGACAGATAAAGACGCTCTGACATCAACACCTCTGAGAGCAGAACAGGCGGGGAACAAATCCTTCTGCTTTCAGAACCAAAATGTTTTGTGTTCACTCAAAAAAGCATCATGACACAAATGTTCATAAAAGACGAGGACGGTGACGTCAGCCGGTGAATCTGTGAGCCTGGATTCTGGATATTCATCTGTTTATTCAGATTTGAGTCCGTCCCGATGCTCCGATCAGCAGTAAAACACGCCGCTCACATTGTTGAAAATATCCAGCATATGGTGTCTTTAAAAGCCACACATTATTTTAGCCTCCAACCCTCCAAATCTCTCGTGACCCCCGCCCTGCTTTTGACTAATCCCTGCCCTCTGTAACTCGCTGAATCACCGGCCTCAGTGCTGCCGCTTCATCTGGCAGACCACCGCCGCCGCCGCCGCCTGAGCGTGTGCCAGTGTGGGGAAGTGATCCCGGCTCCCCGTGTGAAGAGCTGGGCCCCTGATAGACCTTATCTGGGCCCGCAGCCATTTCCCCTCCCCTCTGCGCTCTGCAAGCTCCTCCTGGGCCGCGGCCGGGTGTCGACACGCCGCCGAGCCGCTCGAGCTTATTCCCCTCCAGAGCTCCACAGACGCCTGAGCTGCTCTAAACCGGCTTCAGCAGAGTAGATTTACTCTCCAAATGCACTTAGCTCAAACTTTACCAAAGTGTTTCTGCGTTATGCTTTCATTTGACGGCTCTGACTTTCAGATTTCACATTAAAAAAAGTATAAATTTGTGTCCAGTTTGGCCTCATGTGACACATTTAAAAGTAAAACGTCTGAATTCTTCCTATATATAAAAAGTGCTATATAAATAAAGTTTATTATCATTATTATTATTATTCCTCTGCTCTTTATATTAAAGAAGTACTTCATCGCTGGAAAATGGCATTTTAATAAAACTAGTCTGTCTCTGCAGAAGAACGGCGAAAAAGGACGCTTTAGCTCAAAAACAAGAAAAACTACAACTACCAGAATGCACTGCGCCGCAACAGACCAATACACACTCTGACTGGTGGGTGAAGTAATGCAAACTCGTACGCAAAAAATAATTGCGGCTGAGAGACTTTTATTGTGAATTGGACTGTTTTAGCCAAAAATAACCGTCTTTTTCACGGTAAAAACAAAGTGATGCACACTGGGAATTGTTTTTGTATTTTTTGTATCCATAAGGTGCCAGAGTGCATAAATCAGCATCAAAATAGAGCTTTTTTACCAAAAAAGTGCCAGTGGAGGATCCCCCACACCCCCCACAGAGGTCCTAGCTAAGACCCTGATGTCCTAAAATCCTGAGATGTCGTGAAACGTCCTAAAATCCTTGAAACGTCCTAAAATCCTTGAAACGTCCTAAAATCCTCCAAATGTCCTAAAATCTTAGAAATGTCCTTAAATCCTTCAAATATCCTCAAATCCAAAAAACGTCCTAAAATTCTAGAAACATCCTGCAATCATAGAAATGTTTTTTTTTAATTAAAAAAGGGAGGATAGTGGAGGATCCATCACACCCCTCACAGAGGTCCCAGCCAAGACCATAATGTCCTAAAATCCTGAAACGTCTTGAAATAAAAAAAACATCCTAAATCCTTGAAATGTCCTAAAATCCTAGAAATGTCCTATAATCACAAAAATGTCCCCAAATTCTATAAATGTCCTAAAACCCCAGAAATGATCTTAAATCTCACTAAAGTCTTCATCTGAAATCCTTGAAACTTCCTAAAAATCTAGTAAAGCCCCAAAATCCCTTAAATGTCCTAATACCTTAGAAATGTCCTAAAATCCAAGAAATGTCCAGATATCCAAGAAACTAAAATCCTCCACACGGCGAGGGAGGAAATGCTAATTTCACAAAGCTGCTGAAAAACATCAGACATGTTTGATTAAAGGTGCTGCGGATTTTCAGACATCATTTTAAATTTTTGAAAAGAAAAAAAAAATTGCAAAAAATTGTCAACCCCCCTGCAGGAACTGGTGGGACCCCGTCGAAGACCCGCGCTTTAATTTGAAAGTCATCTTATTAGTTAATGATGTATTTTTTTAAACTGATTTCAGTCCATAAAGTTTCATTGTGAGTCAACTTCCTGCAGCTTCTGTCGTTTTCACGGCGTCTCAGCTTCAGTCAAAAAGAACCGACACGTAATCGCTGCAGATGAACTCACGCGGTTATTTCTGGCTAAAGAAAGTCAGATAACCAGCGAGACTATCGGCTCACAGGAAGCGCTGAACTCATCCTGCGTCTCTGTCGTCTGAGCAGGAAGTCACACACTCAGCTCGCGCTCGCTCATGAACGTGTGAATAAAGTCTGAAAACCGTTCAGAAAATGGAGTTAATGTGAATATAAATGTAAAATAAGCCGTAAACGGATCACAGCCGCGGACTGATGAGCTCGGTGTGCTGCGACCTCTGAACTCGAGATTTCACTTTGCAGAGCGACTACATGACATCATCGCTCTCAGCAGAGCATCACGCCGCCACGAAGTGCAGAGGAAAAAAATCCATGAAGCCTTAAATGAATAAATAAAAAAAATAAATAAAAAAAACGTCTAACTGTCTGTGATGCCAGCTGGTCAAAATAATAAAACAGATAAAGTAAAGATAATTTTTTTTTTTTTGGTTGTGTTTTCTTGAAGCAACACTGAAGCATGATGGTGAGAAATAAATAAAAAAAGAGGTCAGGTTAAAATCTTAATAAAATCTTAATAAAATCAGATACCATATTGTATGGAAAATATTCAAATTTGTCAAACTTATCTATGTTAATTAGCAGAGATAAAAAAAAATGTTTTAATGCAAAATTTCTAGTATTTTTTTTAAAGTGCAATAAACATTAAAAATTAAACTTTACTCATCTATTATTCTGAATATTTTTTACATTTTTTTTTTAAATGACAGAAAAGTGCATTTTCAGAGCATTTTTTGTGGAGAGAGTTCACAGGACCGAACCATGAACCAACAAAAAGACTCATCACGGCCTCCGGAAAGTCATATTACAGTATATTTATAAAGTTACGGCTCTATTTTAAAGTTTTGCATCATAATTGAAGATGTGAGTGGAAACAGCAGGAAATGAGTTTGTCGCCTCGAGGGTTAAAGGGTGATCGAAAGGCAATTTTCTGGCGTTTGTGCTCAGAAAACTCAAATATTGAGCGTGTTTGTTCCCCGTTTAGTCTTTTGAGATGGAAAAAAAGGCGTTTTGTAAAAAGGCGCCTGCAGAAGGCAGAGAGTGAAGACGGAAGAGAAGAAGAGAGCGGCTGCGACTGTTAGACCTCTTCCTGTGGTTGCATCACGTGGCTGCGGAGGGTTCAAAAGGAGACAACTTCTTCTTCTTCTTCTTCATCCAGCACTCGGACGCGCAGACGACACCTGGGAGGCTGCCGATCGCTTCGAAGCACGGAGAGAAGAACCGGAGGTCGAGGTGAAGTATTGACGGGCGACATGGCGTGTCTTTAACGTCAGAATATGAAACAAAATCAGCTTTTACTGAATTAACTCTGCTTTTCTTTTTTACTGTTTTGAGCGATTCAGGAATCTACGTTGAATATTAAAAAAACGTGTTATTTTTGCAGCATTTTTAAAGTGTTTCAGTGTGTTTACTGATGTTTGCTTACAGATTTGATGCCAAATTTTCTGTTTTCTCTTTCTGAAATGTGCTCAGACAGAAAAGCTTACTCATGCAGCCAAAATGGCTTCCTCAAGATAGCGCTTCCTCCGACAACTTCTGACTTTTGTGTCAAAGTTGGAGGAAAGCAGGTGTTTTTATTTAATTTTTGGATGATATTTGTACTTAAATGCCACCAAAAGGCCTCACTTAAGTTTGAAGATGTAAAGCTGCGTGCAAATGTTTGGAGACAAATCAGGAAGTGTGCATTTTCTGGTTCGCCATTTGCAGTTTGAGCCGCGAGGTTTCATTGTGCAGTCGAAGTGTGCGTTCGGCTGCAGGAGCGAGCGGCGGTGCAGCAGAGGAGAGAAGCGTGAGCGGAGGATGTACAGTGCAGTCATCCATAAAGTAGAAAGCACTACTAAACTCCTCGCCACAGTGTAGTGTTTCCTACTTTATGGATGAGTGTACTGTTGGCTTCAGGGAGCGACGACGCGCGCAGGAAGTCCCCAAAAAAGAGGAAGCTGCTTTGTCTCACAAGGCCACACGTTACCCAGAGTGTCGGCGCTGTCAGCTCACATGGGCGGCGTGTGGCGCGGAGCAAAGCTGACGACTCTTTTCCTCCATTTTTAGAGCTGTAACAAAGAAGAAATGCACGTCATGTTTAATCTGTTCAATAAAGATGAAAATAAAAAAAATAAAAAACGACCTTTTTTTTTTCCCAGCAGCACCACATGCACCACAAACTCAGTGTTTCTGTGAAAATATACATACTTTATTCCTGTAAAAAGATCCATAATGAAAGATCACAATTTCAAGTCCTTTTGTGTTCTACACCTTCAGTTACTGATCCTCCGTCAACACGCCCGAACATGCAAAAAAAAAAAAAAATCTGAAAAACAATATTAACAAAATTATTTACAGATGCCAAAAAAGGGTAATAAAAACATTAATATATAAAAAGGTCAATCTTTCACTTTCAAACAATGAATGCAGGTCAGGAAAGACAAAAAAAAATCCCCTCGCTGTATGAAAATATACCACAACACTGTTCGTTATGTACACACACCTCCTACAGCTTCCCCCTCTGCATCGACAATCTACCATCGTAGACGAGCCCGCCTACAAAAACAGAAATGTGACCGTGACATAAATAAGGCCGAACATGGGTATAACATTGGTATGCATGCAGTCGAAAAACATCCTGTAAACAACAGATTAAGACTAAACAAGGTCTCGTAAGGCTAAATATGATGAGCTGAGCTAAAAAACTACAAACGGGTCTATCGAGTCCACAGCGGAGCCGCCTACTCACTACACAGCAGGTCGAGGAATACGTGTGCGTTAAAGGCCGTCAAATACGAGATCAGTACAAATGTTTCGCTGTACATTTCGGCAACTTTTGAGCATCCAAGCCCCCTAAAAAAACACAAAAAACATAAATAAAACATACAGTACAGCCTCAGTTTGCCTCTATCCCGGCTACTTCTCATCTAAAGTGTCCTTTTTTAAAATCTTGGCATCATCACGCTCCCTTTGTGTCAAAACATTCACGACGTTAAAGGGACAGTTTGGATTCTTTAAAGTTATATGAGTCAGCAAAAATATCAATAAATATCTGCTGAGGAGTGCGTTAAATTTAGAATATTTTCACCGCTTTGCTATTTTTACACAGAAATACTGCAATAATGCCAATATTACACACACGCTTACGCTCTGCACACAAAATGCTTTTCAAAAATCAAGCTTTTAAAAGAAAAACAAACATTAATATAATTTTCTATTTTCATTGAGTTATTTTTTTTTATTCCCGAATCATAAATATCAAATATTCATTCATTTTCAGAATTTTAACCCTTTAGAGACCAGGTTTTTGTCATGATGCCGCTATGATTTTAGAAAAAAAAAAATTAGATTCGATTTTTTTTTTTTTTTTGCTGATGAAAAATCAGGTGAAAAATAGTTAAAATGACAAATTCAGAGTCAAAAGCCCAGAATGACACCCAGAAATAATACAAGTCCTGTTTTTCTGCTCTGATGGCTGTGGGATCAAAAATGTCAGTTTGAATGGGTTTCAATGGAGCATTTTTGGACCTGAACAGTCTGAATGTAACTATTTAGTTTCCACAGTGTATTTTAGACTTTAGATAAAAGTGGGATTCTTGAGATATCATATTTACAAGAATGGGTCGGACGTACGTAAGGACAACCCGAAAACAGCAGCACGCTGACTAAAACTGACAAAATCAAAAATAAATAAATAAATAATTAAATAAGTGTCAATAAATAAATGACAAAAATGACAATATCTATTTAATCTTCCATTTTATTCATTTTCATATTTATTTGCTTTATTTTTATTTATTTATGTATTATTTTCTACTTTGCACATACATTTCCCTATTCATTTAATTTCCCATTTTCTATATTTATTTATTTTTCAATATTTTTTTTATTGGTGTAATTATTTTTGTATTATTTACCCTATTTGCCTCCTTCTCCATTATTTTTTTAGTGCATGGATCAACTATAGTGACAACAGAAAATAGGGAAAATTATACATAAATCATGTAGCAAATAAAATGCATAATTGATGAATAAAATGGAAAACTAAAACAAATAAATA
>NC_142190.1:1730000-1735000 GCF_026936395.1 Plectropomus leopardus | reverse complement strand
AAAAGATTCACACTTGAAATTGTTTTCTTGAACTTTTAGTCTCCATAAGGTGCCAGATTGCTTAAAACTGCATCAAAATAGAGCCTGTTGATCAAAAAAGTGCCAGTGGAGGATCCCCCACACCCCCGACAGAGGTCCTAGCTAAGACCCTAATGTCCTAAAAACCTTGAAATGTCAAAAAATTCTAGAAATGTCCAAAAATTCTAGAAACATCCTAAAAAAACTTGAAATGTCAAAAAATCTTAGAAATGTCAAAACATCCTCAACATCCCTAAGATTGTAGAAATGTCCTAAAATCCTCGAAATGACCAAAAATCTTCGAAATGTTCTAAAGTCCTCGAAATGACCAAAATTCCTGCTTTAGCACCAAAACGTTTCAGTATGTTGTGACACATTTTACCTTTATTTAAAAAAAAACTGCAGCTCCTGCGATTTGGATATTGAACTTGGCCGTACTGTGATTCCATAAATATTCATTTAATTGAGCAGAACTTGTATTTAGCGCCTCATTTTGGGATCCGCTCGCCTTTCTGACAACCATGTGGTCAAACATGCTGAGGTTAAGACGCCTTCAGATCGCTGCAGAAGCAAAACGCTTTCTGAGAACTATGTGACGAAACGAAGGCTCATACAGCTTCGTCTCTTGATCTGACGGCGGCAGATGTACGGCGAGCTGCAGGAGGACGCACTTACAGAAAACAGCATGTTCTTTTTGTCCTGGTTGACGGCTCGGGGGTCAGGAACGGGGTCCGTGTGTTTGATGACGGACACCGACTCCCCTAAAGAAGAGAGACAGACGAGCGGGGTTAGATCTGGAAATGTGACACGTAATTATCACAGCGACAACGTGACGACTGGACAGAGACGGAGCCAAACTGGGTCACAGCTCAAAGAGGCAAGAAATGCTCCCACAAACACCAAAATTAGGTTTTTAAGTCATTGCAATGGTGTGAAGGATGGTACTGGGTCAGAGCGATACCTGTGAGGATGGACTGGTCCACTCGCAGGGTGGTGGACTTTATCGAGGTCACTCTGATGTCAGCGGGCACCTTATCACCAACTGAAAGATAAAAGAAAAAATAAACAGGCTTGGATTAAAAAAATGAAATAAATTAAAAAAGACTACAAGTGTGTTAAAGTCAGTCTGCAGCAACGCGAGCAGCTCTTAGACGCTGGACTCAGCGGTGCTGCAGAATCGTGATTTTGATGAAACATTACTTTTTTAAGCACAGATTTGGTTACATTTTTTTGAATTTGTCCCACATGATGTGTTCAAGGAGTGTCAGAAATTACAATAATTTCTGGTTTTTCAGTTTCTGGCGATGAAAAACTGTTTTTTAGAGATTATTTTGTGAGAAAACAGATGGGGTTGAAAGGCACGTTTTCTTTAGAAAAGAAAACTTGAAAAACTGCTCAAAATTTTGAAATAAAAAAAATTAAAAAAACCTGCCAAAAATTTTAAAGAAAAAACCCCCAGAAAAATACATAAGTAAAATGAAGGAAGAAAAATGCCCAAAATCTTTAAAGACAAAAAAAAAATCGCAAAACTGTTCAAATAAAAAAGAACTTTAGAGAGAAAGAAAAATCCACAATTTTTTTTAAAAAGAAAAACAAAACCACCAATTTATTTTAAAGTTTTGGAGAAAAAATCCACCAAATTTTTTTAAAGAAAAATTATATCACTGAAAATTATATATTAAAAAAAAAATCTTTTTAATGTTTTTTTTTAAAGAAAACATGTCTTACATGTCTTCCTTTAAAAATCAGCTGAAAAAATAATAAATATAAAATACAGACATTTCATGTTGTCTCCCCCCTTTGTGTTTGTGATTATTTTCTTGTTTTGTTTCATTTTTTTTCTTATTAAAAAGAACAAAAAGAACCAATAAGACATCCTAAGGATCAAAACGCAGCATCGAAAAAGTGAAGCAGTATCGTTAAAACCTGAACAACAGCCACCTGCAGCCAGGCTGCCAGCATTTCTAAAAATAAGTCCATCATCCCACATGTGATGAAAGCAGGACGGCGAAGGGGACAAGATGAACTTCCACCACGTTTGTCCTCTGCAGGTTTGACTGAAGCCCTCAGGACTGTGACTCTGCAGGTGAACACTGTAACGCCGAATCACACGTCCGTGTTCACACTTTAAATCCTTGAGCAAAGAAACAATCGGCCCGAGCTGGAGCTGCAGCCGCAGGTAAACAACGGCTCGATACAACCTTGATGGAGTCACGTAGCGGCGTTCAAATGATTGATTATTTCCTCTCCTCTTTTGTTCTGTCTTCACTCTCTCTGCACACCACGTCCCCACATACGTCACACACAATCTGCACACGCATTAAATCATCTTCTGCACCACAGTCTGCACTGTCTGCTTAATAAGGCCGCATATTAAAGTTGTATTTCAGAGCCGGGACATCAGAAGTTTCTGCTGCCTCCAAAAACAAAAAGGTTATTGCTCCGTCTTTGTCAGAGCCAGACAACGAGCATTCAGCGGAAATATTTTCACAGAAGCCTGACAGAGCTGGCAGGTGAAAAATGGATGTTTTGATGTGGTCACTGATGATCTCAGAGCAGAAGAAAGACAGATTTAACCCTTTGAAACTCAAGCATATTGGCATTACTTCTTTTCAAAACAAGCAAAGAGCAACAGAAGAAGATCTGAACCAAAAATTAGCAAGACATTAGTGAAAAATACAAGAAAATTACCTGAAAATGAAAAAAAGAAAATTACCTGAATAATTATAATATTTCTGTGACTTCATTTTAAATATGTATTACTGTAAGTATACATAGTAAGTATAGATTTTCCCTGGCATTTTCCACTTTAAAAAAAAAATAATCTAAAACTACTAATTTATTGCAGTTTGTGGAACAATTCTATCAATTTGCTCGTTTTCCCACATTTTCAAAATAAATTGCACCAATATGCTCACACATCAAATGTTTAAATACTTGTGAAAGGTTCACAAAAGCAGAGCAGCACAAGAAAAGTGATGTCAACCCAGGTGTCAAAGGGTTAAAGTGACGTTCAGACGAGACCGACCCTGTTCAGAACTGAAAAGTCTTTCCTTTGCGCTTTTAAAAAAAAGTCTGCGTTCATATAACATTGTGAAAACGATCCTCGTGTACATGAATCTGCAAAAACAATCAGAAACGCTGTAGTAAGCACGCCAGGCCAGTAGTGGGCGGTTTAACTTTGTAATGACACACCACAGAAGAAGACCACGTGCCTGTGCATAAAGGCGTACTGTTCTCACAGATCTGTGCAGCTTACACTGCTACAGAGGGGGTGCCGTTTTTTTTTTTTTAAATTACACAAAAATTACCCTCTGGAACACAATAAAGTTTGCGTTTTCAGGCCTCCAGAATACCATTGTCGTGTGAACTAAACCACAACAAAAGTTTGACATTTCATTTCCGCTGCCGTGAAAACGAAGCGGCTCAGGCAGGAGAGGAAATCTGGTGTTGATTCATGAGGAAAATGAAAAAAATGAAGTATTTTAACTATTAAAACATGTAAACCAGCAGAATCTCCAACCTAAAATAACCTCTAAAAAGGTCCTCTTTAATATTTTTTTCTTGCTTTTGATACTCGATGCACTCTAAATAATAGTCATGGAAATTTCTGAACGCTCTAATATTTAACAGACTGCTTCTCTGGAGCGTCTGCGTGGCTGTGTGAGGATACTTTTCTCCGGCAGCAGATGGAGAGAGTCTGTGGGAGGCCGTGGCACAGAGTGGATCGGGGAGCAGGAGCCTGTGGGTAGGCGTTTGAAAAGCCTCTCTTTTCTGCCCTCGGCCGGTCCTGCTGCAGTGAACCTGTAGCCCCCGGCCGTCTCCCACACAACACAACACTCACGTCTCCCCCTCTGCCTCTCCCACTCCTGTCCTCTCACCACCCATGGGTGTCAGACGCAGAAATGCGGAGAGACGGAAATGGAAGCACTGGCTATTCAGCCACACGCAGCTCAGCCTCTTTATCTCTCTCCCTGTCTCTTGTCCCCTGTCTCCGTCCCCGTCGGACGAGAGAAATTCCCCCTCGAGGTCTCAGAACATTGAGAAAACGTCAAGAGGAGACGATGGAGCTCTTAGAGAGATCAAGAAATAAAGTTTTCAGCGCAAGATGAAAAGTTTTCACTGTGAAGATGTGAAGAGTGTGAGTGAAGACGGCAGAAATTCAATCAGACGTCCAAACTGTCATGTTGAAGAGCCAAACTGCTGAGAGACTCTGACAACCCTTTGAAACCTCAGCAAATCGGTGCCATTTCTCTCAGAAACATGGGTAGAAAGACAATGAGCAACTTGGTGAGAAATGATCACAAATTGCAAGAAATAAGTAGATTAAGAGTCCTGAAAACTTGTAAACGTTTTAAAATCCTAAAAAATGTCCTAAAATTAGGGCTGGGCGATAAAACGATAACGATATTAATTGTGAAATAACTTTTCTTCGACTGAAATATGAGACGTAGTCGATAGAATGTCGATAAGACGTATTCCAGCCATGTTTTGACAGAAAACACGAGCAGCCGATGATAATAAGAATAGCGCCGCCATGAACCAAATGCAGTGAAGGACTTTGACTGTAGAACAGCTGAGTGTTTGACAGCCACAGCATTTCATCATGGCGGATCAAACAGCTGATGGTCCGACAGCAGCGCAGTGAGACAGACAAACAGAGCGCAGCTTCTCCTCACAGCACCAAAGTGTCTGAAACAGACACATCTGCAGAGGTGAAAGTGACTTCTTTAGACTCTACAGACGACTTTGTGTTAGTTTCAGCTTTAATCAGACTTTGATGAATTATTTCGAAACACCAGGACGCATCGCTCAATGTCTCATCCAGCCGCTCGCGCTGAGCTCTCATTATTATTACCAGGGGCAGATGTAATGTTTTGGGGGCCCGGGGCCACAAGCACATGAGCTTATTTCCACCCTTCCTCTAACTGGGGATGTTGGCAGGCTGTTGGCAGCTATAGGAGAAGTAGGTTTGACAGAAG
>NC_142190.1:1122500-1197500 GCF_026936395.1 Plectropomus leopardus | reverse complement strand
TTTGACTATTTTCCACCTGATGAGGTCATTTTGACCATATTTGGCAGATGGAGGAAATTCACTGCTGATCACTGACATATCCTGAGCTGTGACCAACAAAAATGCTTAAAAAAGAAATCTACTTAGCATGTAGTATACTGAAAATAATTCATTATTTTGTTTTCATCTAAAAACAGAGGTTTTACGGCTGTTTCTACACGGACAGCAGTGCACACTGATGTCATATTACACTTACACGTCTTAGATAAAAACAACATTCTAAAATCCTAGAAAAATTCCAGAGAAGTCCTAAATCCCAGAAATGCCCTGAAATCCCAAAAATGTCCTTGAATCCTAGAACGTGAAATAATAGAGTTTCTTACCGTCGACGAAACATTGACTTTTGCCTTTCAAGGTTTTACATAAATGACGTGAAGTTGGCAACTCGTGTTATAAATTATCTACGAGTGGGTTTTCCGACACGAGATGTAGGAAAGTCATCATTCCGATTATTCCGACGTCACATGACTGCAGCACGTGATCGTCACTTCCTGACTGTTGAAATAAACGTGACTCTCACATTCGTCTCTCCCTGCTCTCCAGGTGCATTGCCGGGGGCAAAAGCTGACCAACAATGTCCTTGTGAGAGTGGGCGGGGCTACCTGGCCCTGAGGTGGTAAGGAGGAGGCGGAGTCTCAGTCCTCAGCCCCTCCCCCCACTCCTCCTGCGACAGACCTACGGACGCACACACAAACGGGCGTGGCTCTCCCCTCCCTCCTCCTCTTCCTCCTCCTCCTCCCCTCTCCTCCCCTCTCTCTCCCCCTCCTCTCCCCCTCTCCTGCCAGTCGCCCTCCCCCACCTCCCCTCAGCCCCGCCCCTGCCACCATGCTGTGGTCACACTGCTCGTCAAGAGCCTGAGGACGCAGACTCTGGAACGCAACCCTGCTCAGCCGGGGGACTTCTACCTGGTGAGACTCACACCTACACACACACACACACACATACACACCTGCACATGCACATGTGCAGACACACACCTGGAGCCTCACAGGTTCAGAGTTCATGTTTTCTTTAAAAATCACAAAAAGCCAAAAAATTTTAAGGTAAAAAGAAGTTGCCAAATATTTTTACTTTAAAAATTGCCAAAAAGCTACAAAGAAACTTGTCTTCAAAGCAAGTAGAGTGTCCCTGCTCTGAACTCTTTGTCTTTTAGTCTTTCAGTCCCTGCTGGACCCGAAAACCCTCGCAGAGTGCTGGCCCCAGATGGCTTGATGCCTGGTGAGCGCTCGATCGTCTCTGAGTGAATAAAATGTTTTAAAGAAAGCTGCTGATTTTAATATTTCACCTCCAGAAAAACATCAGTCCGACCTCTGATGAGGAAACACTGGAGCCTACGTTTCCCATCATGCAATAGTGAAGAAAAAAACTGCATGTAGAATCTGCATGTAAGTGATGTTGTCACCTGACCTGTGTGTGTGTGTGTGTGTGTGTGTGTGTGTGTGTGTGTGTGTTCTCAGAGAGCAGTTACTGGCAGCTCTGCCCTCCCTCCAAGTCTGGCCTGCAGGGGGTTACTGAGCTCTAGTTTCCCCCCCGGCCCCGTGCCCCTGGTGCCCCCTGATGCTCACCTGCAGGAGGGGGGCGACCCCCTGGACGGGGCCCCCTCTCAGGCGCAGCAGCACCGGCCCCTGGCGCCCAGCACCTCAGCATCCGAGCTGTCCCTCCCCGAGCGCCGGCCCCTCCCGGCCCGGCCCCCGCCGCCTCCTCCCCGCCCCCAAACGGCACTGCCGCTCGCTGTCGGTGCCCGAGGACCTGTCGCGCTGCCGCTACACCTGGCGGCCCAGCGCTTCATGGTCTGGACTCCCGTCAGTCGCCAGCAGTGCCACGGGGAGCTGGGGAGGGGTCGCAGGCGGGCCCGGGGTGGGGAGGGGTATAGGGCGGGTGCGGCGGGGGAGGAGCCTGTCCTCTCCGTGCTCCCAGCTCGTCTCTGAACTCATCGCTGCATTCCTCGTCCAGCCCCACCTTCTTCAGCCTGGCACTGTCTCCGGACTCGCCGCTGCCCTGGAGCTTCCCCTGGGACCCCAGCGAAGCGGCAGCAGGGGGAGGAGCCTGCTGCTGCTTCTTCCCCTCGCCGTCCTCCTGCTCCTCCTCCCCTCCCGCTCCACCCGCCTCCCCCTCCTCAGAGGCGTTTCTCTCTCTCCCGTGCTCATCAGAGACTCGGCGGCCTCCACCTTCCTGCCTCCGCCTCCCGTGCCGTGCCAAGCGGCGGCACGTCCTCCGAGCTGCTCGGCCGTGGCCGGAGGGGCCGTGGGGGGCCCGGTGCCCGCCTCGCCCTCCTCGGCCTGCAGCACGCCGTCGTCTCTGCGACGCAGTCTGCCGCCGCAGCTGCCGCGCTGCCACTCGCAGCCCTGCGACCTGCTGCTGCTCAAACCGGGTCTGAAGAGACGCCGCGACCCAGACAGACCCTGTGCCCGACCCGTCCTCGACTTCACCAAGATGACTCAGGTACGGCAGGAGAACGTAAACACGACTCATCGCCTGGTTTTAATTTACAATCTTAAATATTCTGTGGTCGCTCTTTTTAAATTCACCACGTTCAGGGTTTGTACGGTCCTTAAAAACCTGGAAAAGTCATGGAATGAGCAAATAGCGATTTACAGGCCTGGAAAAAAATTGTAAAAACTCAATATACCTCAAAAGTTTTAGAAAGGTCATCTTTGGTTTCACATATTAGCGATAAAATGAATAGAAGTCGAGCCGTTTTTAAGTTGTGTTCTCCAAACCTGAGCTGAAAAAACAAGCCCCGCCCACCCTCCCATTATTAATGCACAGTCTCTTAGTTACATTTTAATATTCACTTTGTTTCCTTTTCTGAATTCTTTATTTTTTTCAAATATATATATTTAAAAAGAACCAATAAGGAGCATCAATGGTCATTTCAGAGAATTTATGGTCTTTAAAATTTGCCTCAAAGTCCTTGAAAAGTCCTGGAAATCCATTGTTAAAAATGTGCATGAACCCTGATTTTGCACCGTTACCATGACAACCAGCACCGATGTTTTAACCTGGAGATATTTACGGTCTTACATCATCACATACTGGTTTCTGATTGGATGTTGTGTTTTTTTAAAATTCAAACTTTTCCACATTTTCAGGTCGTATTTTTTTTTTTTTGCTTTATTTATTCACATGATTTATCTTACGATTGATTAATCGTTGACTCTGAGCTCTAGTTTTCAGACTTCTTCCTCCTGTCGCTCTGCAGACCCGCAGCATCGACCCGCAGTGTCTGGAGCGCGGCGGCGGCAGGCTGGCCTGCGGCGGTGACGTCTGCATGGGCATGGAGGCCTTCATGGGCGACTTCCGGGGCTCCTGCTCGCCGGCCGAGTGCCTGGGCAGGACCAGCATCGGCCCGCTGAGCGAGAGCGACGAGGAGTGCCGCGAGGATGACGACGATGAGGACGACGGTGAAGAGGAAGCGGAGGAGCGCGAGGCGGCGCAGCAGGCGGTGTTTGAGAGGGATTGTACAGAACTCGACTTGAACTTAATAGAAGAAAACTGAGGCGTTTGTAAATGGAAGGCTGTTCTCTGTTTCAGTTTTTTAGTTTGGTTTGGATTCGAAGCCCCGCCCCCCTCCATCGCCTCCTTGCCACCAATCAGCAAGGCTCTCAGGAACAACACCTTCTCTCATTGGATGAGGAAACGAAGCTGATTGAGGACGACAGTGATGATGTGACTGCCGCGGTGACGACTCGCCGCTGTGGAATCCTCCTGGCTGCTTTTTCACGTGTAACGCTGGTCGCCTGCCGTGAGCGGAAAGTCCTCAACCTGCATCTGACCTTCAGTGACCTCCGCAGCGGCCCCGACCTGCACGCTAACAGGTGCGGGCCCCTGAAGCCCAGATGCAGAGTTGACCCCCTCAGACTGTCCAGGTGCGTCTCGGCGTCCAGGTGTCTTCCAACACACAGTTGCTGAGTCTCTGTAACACACTTCAGTCTGACGAGGACGTCGCCGCGCCGCAGCGCCGACCTGACACGCCATCACCACGCCATCACCACACGGTCCCAACGCCAGACGTCTCAAAGAGCAGCTGTGATTTAAAGGGTCAGTTCACCCAAAACACTCAAACACACCTTTTCACTTTAGAAGTAAATAAATCCAACATAGGACTTAAATTTCAGAGCAGCAAGGCGGATTCTAGTTTTTACGCTCAAAGTCGGACACTTAACCATTTAGGGCATTTTTTCAGCCACCAATTTACATCCCCTAAAGTGTTTGTTTTTGTCGCTGACAGGCTCAGATTGTTATTCTAAGCGTCTGAAAATGGAAAGGATCCCGACAGAGACAGATATTTTTGTCAAAGAGTAAAATCCAGAACCAGCCCTAAAATCGCCACCGCCAAACTGAATAACAATTTGAGCCTATCGTTGACAGAAACAAACACTTTTTTAGGCACAAATTGACGGTACGAATATGCCACAAGGGTAACATTGAAACCTGTTTTTGTCAGCTGACAGGCTCCATCTGATCCTACAGAGAAAGATCTTTTTGTTTAACATTATTTGAGCTTTAAAAAACACACAAGTTGAGCTGCTTCTGTTAAATATTAATCAGTATTTCAGAAAACCTGATTTTTTTGCCATTTAATACGTAAAGTTTCCTACAGTCTGACGATTTTTGTTATTTTGTCTGAACATTTTAGTTTGTGATTTTGACTCCATGTAAATATTGAGGCGTTAAGATATTTATCATTAAATTAAGCAATCAGAATGAATTTTATTGGCACAACTTTAATAAGAGAAGATAGTTCAACGTCTGGCTTCACATACACCACACACGCTTCATGTCACAGTCATGTGACCTCAGCACGGTGATGCGTTCAGGTTCGCTGCTGCTCCGTGGCGTCGTCCCGTCAGGCTTCACTGAGGGCAGGTAGCCACTGATGCTGTTGTTCACCTGAGTGTTCACACATTCCTGTTACTACACACTCCTTCTCATTCACCCACCCTCTGTGTGTGTGTGTGTGTGTGTGTGTGTGTGTGTGTGTGTGTGTGTGTGTGACATCTTGAACCCCCTGGTGGTCATGTCACTTGTGTCCAGATTGAATCCAGATATAATTTATCCACATTAACACCTACGAGCGCTCACACCGGTCACGTTTCCAAATTTTAAACTCATTTCCATAAAAGAAAAAACGTGTTATTATGACACGTCATGTAGGAGATTCACTCTGAACTCCACTCAAAGCTGAAATGATGGAAAATCAGGTAGAAGAAAACATGATGGAAATCTGATATTTATGCTAGTTTCCTGTGTTAATGTGAGTAGCAGAGGACTTTTATTTTAACATTTAAATCCATGCAGGACATACGGGGTTCATACCGTCAGAAAATTCTGGAAAAGTTATGGAATTTTCAGGCCCGGAAAATATTTTGAAAAGTAAATATCCCCTTTAAGTTATTGAAAAGTCATTGAATTTTGTTTCACAAACCTGTAAAAAAACATGATGGGTTCAAGGACCATCAAAAATTTGGAAATCCCCCAAAAAATTTTAAAGAAAAAAATAATTGCCAAAATTTAAATCATCATTAAATCATTTAAATCTTGTGTAAAATAAATACCATCCCAATGTTTGAACCTGAATTATATTTAAATATTCAGTTCTAATCTTGTGTTTAAATATAATACATATTTAAGGAAACATATATATCGTAATAAAAAAGAACCGTCATTTCAGAGAATGTATGGTTTTTAAAATTTGCATCAAAAGTCATGGAAAAATCACGGAAATTTAGTGGTAAAAATGTGTATGAACCCTCCTTTATTACATGTAATTCGTTGACAGAAGACATTAAATCAGATTTTGGGTGCTTTTATTCTCTCTCTGGATTTAATCTGGATGCTGAGCAGAACCATCAGGTGTGAATGTCTGTAAAATCGACTGAAAACTCTGATGCTAGTTTTTGTTTTGTTTGTTTTATTTCCTCCGATTTTCACTTGAAACCCACAAAAATAGAAGAGAAACTGCACGCTGAAGGTCTCTGAACCTTTGACAGCGTTTAACCGAGCGACCACGCGGCTTGTTTTACACACTTAAGCTTTTCTACTGAGAATCACACTTCACATTCCTGCTGATCATTTCAGACCCACTTCACGAAAAATCAACCTGCAGTGAGATAATCCGTCACAGTCAGTGTTTTTCTTTACTGTTGGTTTATTTTCATGTGGTCAAACAGTTGACAAAACCCGAGAGTTGATGGTCAGCGGCAGAAAAAGAGCGACGTTTGAGACTCACACCCAGAAGACAATCAACAAGTAAACAGGAAAAAAAAAGAAAATAACATGTTTGAAAAATAAAATGTTCATTTTAGTTCATCAGATAAATGCACTTAAAAAGGAAAGTATTACGACTGAATAAAGTTTGACTAAAATGTTGACTGTGATGGATTATCGTCATTTATAATTGTGGCGACTTTACTGTTAAATTTTCAGATCTTTGTTTAAAGTCAACAGCAGCAAATTCACTTTGTAAACGATTGTTTTTAGGGTTCATACTGTCATGAAAACCCTGGAAACGTCATGGATTTTGCAAATAGAAATTTCCAGGCCTGGAAAAGTTTCGAAAAAGTAATGGGAATTAGTTGCACAAACCTGTATGATAACACATAATGTGTTTAAAGACCGTTGGAAATTTGAAAATTTTTGTTTTTACGGTTTCTGGCTATAAAGGGGTAGTTTTGCCCATTTGTTTTTCTTTTTTGTGATTTTAAAGAAAAAAATGTGGCTTTTTTTTTTCTTCACAAATTTTTGATGAATTTTAAGATAAATTCTAAGGCATTCTTTTAAAAAGAAAATTAACCTTAAACACCCACATAATTTTAAGAAACTGTTTTGGCATAATCTTTTTCTTTTGAAATTCCTGAAATTTGGGGGATTTTTAATAGAAATATGCTTTCCATTTTCTTAAAAGCTCATTAAAAAACTAACAGATTTATTCTAAAAATATCGACAAAAATTTAAAAGGGCCAAAAATCTGAGAAAGAACCAGTAAGGATTATCGATGGTTGTTTTAGAGAATGTATGGTCTTTAAAATTTGCCTCAAAGTTATGGAAAATAATTGGTAAAAATGTGTATGAACCCTGGCTTTTGCTTTTTCAGAGGGTTTCAGTTTGTGTAATTGTTTCTTTTTCTCTGTCTGATGTCATCCATCATATTGTCGGGGGAGGGGCGGGGGTAACAAAAAACTTACTTCTGATCTGAAAAACTGCACTCGTAAAAAAAAACAAAACAGTTCGACAAAATGTTAACATTTCCTTCAGTGAGAAGTTCATGAGTGTCATGAAACTGGGATGTGGTTAGCCTAGCTTAGCATAAAAAATTGGGGACAATGACGCTCTTATTTAAATTGTGATAACAAGAAGGACACCGTTATTTCTTCTGTCTCATTCTTGTGAACATGATATCTCAAGAATGACCTGAGATAATTTCTTCAAATTTAGCACAAACGTCCGCTTAGATTAAACAATGAAAAGTGAAGGTCACTGTGACCTTCTATTCGTCTTCTTCTCGTGAACGCAATACTTCAGAAAACCTTTAAGGATTTTTTTTCTAATTTCTCACAAACATCCCATCGCACTCAAGAATGAGCTGATTAGATTTTGGTCACTGTGACCACTCGTCTCGTGCTCGTGAACTTGATATCTTAACAACACCTTGAGGTATTTTTTTCTGTGCAAATATCCACTTGGACTAAACAATGAATTGATAAGATTTTGGTGTTTAAAGGTCAAGGTCAATTTGACCTTGTATCTATCTAAATCTTGTAAATGTGATTTCTTACGAACACCTTGAATGAATTTCTTTAAATTTGGCACAAACATCCACTCGACTCAATAATAAACTGATAGCATTTTGGTGGTCACAGGTGAACGTGACCTTCCATCTGTATTATTCTCATCTCTTATTAGTCTCTCCAGAAAACCTTGAAGGATTTTATTTCTAATTTGACACAAACATCCACTTGGACTTAACAATAACCTAATTTGATTTTTGTGGCGAAAGGTCATTGCATCTATCTGATTTTCGCTAACACAATATATGAAGAAGGTCTCAAGAATGAACTGATTAGACTTTCACTGCTACAAATATTTAGTATAATTTAGGCTCTTTATCTGTTGTGACTATTAAAGTTTAGCATTAGCTTTCACCACCTTGGAATAATTCCAAAAATTGGCATGAGCTTTTTTTTTTTCTTTTTTCTTTTTTTACTTGTTTAACAAACAACAACAAATAACACGATCAAATTTTATTAAGAAAAAATCATTTGCAGTGGAGCTATAGCTTAAATTTCTATTTGGGTCACAGATTTTGATGTAACACCAGCGATAGCACAGGCAAGCTGTTTTCCTCTGCTTCCATGCCTTATGCTAAGCTACGCTAACCACATCCTGAATCCAGTTTTGTGCTTCACACCCAGACGCGGGATTGAATACTTCCAAACTTCTCACCTCTCAGAGTGAAAGATGATAGTAATATTCACCAACAAGTTGAACTGCTCCTTTACGTTAAGTTTGCTACGAGCTAGCGCGTTAGCTTCATGTGCTGTCAATTAGAAATTTCAACTTGGTGAAAAAAATATTTAAATAACAAGGCTCAGTTCACACACACACACACACACACACACACACACACACATTTTACTCAATCTACTAAACAGTCAGGAATTAAACACTACACTTAAAAAAAACACAACAGAAATATCTCCGAAACAACAGTGTCCCCACAATCCACACAATATATCTCTGTAACACAATATGTAATACACATACGCACACACACACACAATATATATGTCCCTGACACCAGGACAAAACTATGTCCCCACACACATACACACTCAGTGTCCTTGTAAAACACATAAACACACAATATGTCCCCATAAGACACATATACACACAAAATATCTCCCGTAATATACAAACTCACTGCCCTTGTAACACACAAACATACACACAATATGACCCCATAATACACATATACAAATTCAGTGTCTTTGTCACACTCATACACACGATATGTCTGCATAATACATATAAATGAACTCAGTGTCCTCATCGCACACATATGCACAAAATGTGTCCCTGTAACGCACATATACACACAATGTGTCCCTGTAACATGTATACAAAGGCGGTGTCCTTGTAATATACATACACACAAACACAAAGTCCCTGTAACACGCATACACGGAAACACACACACACAAACAATGTCCCTGCAAGACACGTAAACATGCAGTGTCCCCATAACACAGGTAGACAAGCGTCCCTGTCCACACCCCCTCCTGGCTGGTCGGTTTGTTTCCGTTGATCACTCCATGACGCCCAACATAAGCCTTAACTGAACATATATTATTATTCTGTAAATCAAAATGTTAAAAAGAAAAAAAAGGAAAAGACAAAACTAACAGAGAAGAAAAGGAAATGTGTACTGTAGCTGTTAAATTTTTAGTCCCTCTGTTCATTATTTTCTGCTGTTTTTTCTTAATATTTCTAATCTGATGTCTGAGCGTGACGAGGTGTCGGCGATGAACACATCGTGTTTGAAAAAATGAAATAAATAAAAGCAGCTTCAGGACGGCGGAGGAGCTGTAAACGGAGAAGCAGTCGTGTACAAAGTTAGCGGAGAGACTCGGACATCTCTTGTCTTTTAGAAATGTTTTTTATTGTATGTGATTTAAAAAAAAAAAGAACAATGACAACATGGCAATTTGAAAAAGCAGTTTGTGAATAAATTAAGTTTATTGAGAATTATTTTACAAAGAAAGGGGAAAACTGGCGTCCTGTGTTTATTCCCATCACTCCCATCAATCACAGAAACAAATTCATTTACAGTTTTAGAAAAATAATCGCGCCGAAAGGTCACGATTAAAGGAGCATGCTGCTGTTTGCGGTAAAAAGTCGACTTTAAAATGTGGCGTTTGATCACATGGCGTAATGTCACAGAGGGAGCGTACTGTCGGCTGCAGACCTCAATTTTAATTTCACTGCCAGAAGACGTCCATAACTTTAATGTTAATTTGGCAGTAAATACAAAGTGAGAAATTACTTTTATGAGTCGCAATAAAATTAAAATAATAATCATAATAATAATAATGATAGCTGCAATTTTAAGACTGAAAACCAAAATGAGGAAGGAATTGTCAATTTCATGAGAAAAAAAGTCTTACATTTATAAAAAGGTTAAAATAAAATGAAAATAAATCTCAAATTTATTATGATGAAATTAATATATAAGAATAAGGTTATTTTATTTTTATTTTATTAAAAAAATCAACAATAAAAGTCCCAGTTTAATGAGAAAAATAGTGATGCAAGAGTGTAGCTGCAATTTTACTTTCAAAAAAGTATTTTTTTTTTTTTATCAATTTTGAGTCACTTTTGTAAAAAAAAAGTCAAAGTTAAATAATTGTAACTGCAAATTTAAGAGTGAAAACCAAAATGAGAAATGAATGTAATCAGTCAATCAATAACTGATTTAATGAGAGAAAAAAGTAAAAGTCTTAACTTTAAGACAGTTAATATAAATTAAAGTAAATCTCAGGTTCATTATGAGAAAAGTAATAACATGAGAATAAAGTGACATTTTTGTCCTGTTATGATTTGGAGCTTAAATAGATTTTTAAATGAATAAAAATCTATTCATGAAACAATTTTCTTCTTTTTTTCCAGAATTATGAGATCAGTGATAAAAATTTCCAGTTTTATTAAAATGTGAGAGAGTACTACTACGAATCAACATTTCTGCAGAAGATCACACATCGATAATAAAGAGATAATTATAATAATGTTAGATGTCATTATGCTAATAATTACACAAACAACACAGGACAAATGTGAGAATATTTTTCGCATGGTGACATAATTTGATGTAATTCAGAGAAAACAATTCGTGACGGGGATAAATAAAACATGAAACTATAAAGTTTGTTGTATATCAAAGTGCAGGTGAGGAGCGGCGGCTTCCTGTTCCCTCGATCCGGATCAGAGACGTTCGCACGATGTGTCCAGTTCAGTTTTTGTCCGCAGGGCTGCTCTCCGAGGAGGAGGAGGTGCTGGAGGAGGAGGTGATGGCCGGCGCCGCGGTGACGCTGATGGGGACGACCCTCTCCTTCCCATCGTGCACCGCTTTCTCCCGGGGCGCCTGGATCTGCAGCCGGCCGCCCACCAGTGAGCAGGTGACGGTCTCGGGGTCGACGCCGTCCGGCAGCTCAAACTCCTGCCTGAACTCCTGACACCTGTAGGAGTACGAGCCCTTCTCGTCCTCCTGCTTCTTCTCCGTGCGGCCGCTGACCCGCAGCTTCCTGCCCACCTGTTTGACGGACAGCTCCTCCGGGGAGAACTCCTTGGTGTCGAGGCTGAGGGCGAAGCCGGCGCCGTCCCTCCCCAGCTCCTGGAAGGCGATGGGCTTGAAGGCGCCGGTGGCGGACGAGGTTTGGTCGATCTCCTCGAAGATCCTCTGGTGCAGCCGCTCCATGTACTCCATGCTCTGCCTCATCTCCTGCAGGTGGCGGATCATCTCCTGCTCCATGTGGAAGAAGAGCGGACGCGTCTCGGGCCACAGGCTGCGGACGGGCCAGTGCAGGTCCAGGAAAGGCCTCATAGCGACGGGGGACGGCTGGAAGACGCTGGGACACAACATCTCGAAGACGGTGGCGCTTTCAGATCAGCAGCTTCAGGCTGGAGTCTGTCTGTCCGTCTGTCCCACGTCCTGCTCTTTATATACACACACACACACACACACACACACACACACACACACACAGGAATGCTGCTGGAACTTTCCGGGGTGTGTGTGTGAGTGTGTGTGTGTGTGTGTGTGTGTGTGTGTGTGCGCTCACAGGCTAAATGCAGCTCAGCTGGTATTCCTGCAGTCTGCTGCCACATGCCGACACATCGCCGCTTTGTTCTATTTCTGCTGCCGTTTCTGTCATGGTCTTTATAAAGCAGGTGAGCACACACACACACACACTCTCTCACACACACACACACACACACACACACACACACCCCGTGAGTCACTCTACAGGAATTAAACCTCATAAAATGTGTTTTTCATCTTTATGTTTTAATCTCAAACCTTATTTTTCTCACTGAAGGACTTAAAGCAGGACCTGGTCTGACAGAACGAAGTCTTTCCTTCACAGATGTAGTGAAACGTGTCGTATGGCCTCCTGTCAGGATCAGTCAGAGGTGTCAGGGACATAAGTCATCAGAATGGACGAGTTCCTGAATAAATGTTGTCAAATTTGACGTTTGTCATTCTGACAGCTGCCATCAGTCACTGTGTCAGCTACAAATGTAAGATTTTAATTTTTTTTTTAAAGATTTTAATTCATCTCTAGAATGTTTGGACGTTTCCAGGATACGATTGTAGGATGTTTCTTGGATTTCAAGACATTTCTAGTATTTGAGGACATCAGTGTCTTATCTGTGTCCTCTGTCGGGGGTGTGGGGGATCCTCCTCTGGCTCTTTTTTTGATCAACAAGCTCTATTTTGATGCTGTTTTATTCACTCTGACACCTTATGGAGACTAAAAGGACAAAAATAATTCAGTGTCACTCACTTTTTTATTACTGTGAATTAAAAAAAGTTTGGGGGGCTCCCCGGCACCCTGTCAGGGCCCAGATTTGGCCTGCGGGTCGTAGGTTGAGTATCACTGTCATAGTGCATAGGTGCGCATGTCTTGAACCGGCCTCGATGAGATGACCAGACAGTTGAGTTGTTCCTCGTATCACCATGGTAACAGGTTTTGTCTTTAAGGATCAAACACGGTGTGACATTAGAGGACGTTCCTCCTCCGGTTACCGTTTACAGACGCGTGACGTCAGCAGTGTGTTCGGTTAACAGTCAGTGTCCCGGTTTGTCTCAGTAAAAACTCACCCACGTCTATTTTTATTTATTCAACGTTGTTGTTGTTGTTGTTGTTGTTGTTGTTGTTGTTGTTGTTGTTGTTGTTGTTGTTTAGCATTCCATTTTTGTTACTAAACGTTCTAATTCTTCATTCAACGTTCTAACGTCGTTGTTCAGCGTTCTGTTGTTATCACAGTTAAACGTTCTGTTCTATTTAATGTTCTAATGTTTGCTTTCATGTTTTTCCGGTGAAACCTCCGCTCCTCCCGCCTCCCTGGACTTCAGCCAATCACATGTCAGCAAACGACAGCTGTCACGATATATATATATACACACATATATATATATATATACACACACACACACACACACACATAACTTTATAACTTTAAGTGGAGCAGAGAGCGCCGTTAGTGTGACCGGGGGATTAGCTCAAATGGTAGAGCGCTCGCTTAGCATGCGAGAGGTAGCGGGATCGATGCCCGCATCCTCCAGATGCTTTTTTTTTTTTTTTAACACCGCCGTCTTCATTTGGAAATAACGGCTTGATTTGGTTGTTCGAGCGCGTGAGAAACATTTTCCCGCCGGTTTTCGGTGACTATCCGACGTTTTATTGCAGATTTAAGTAAATTTATTGTCATTGGCGACGTTTACTTGTTAATTCATAAAAAAACATTATTTCAAATTATTTATTGCTGATCAGCGCGATACATGAAATAATATTATGTCTAGAAACTTAAAATAAACTACAAATTGATTCATACAACCTAATGCAGCCTGCAGTATTAGCAACAGATCTTTTTGACAAGTTTAGAGAATTAAAAAAAAACACCACATATGTATAAATAAACAGAAAAAAAGTAGAATCTGACGAAAATGATAGGTCTATTATTTATTTTTATTTATTTATTGACATTAATTTATTGTCATTTGCACAGAAATTATGAAGAAACACTTGTTGGCAATGAACGTCTAAAATCTCAGACTCCCTTCATGCTTATTAAATATGTACGCTTACAAAACGAAAAACAAAACATAAAATCTAAATTAAGATAATCTAAAAGTCTATTTGTGGTAGAAACACTGATGTAAACAGAATATTTTCATTACATTCATATTTGTCATCCAGCAGGTGGCGATGTCGCTGCTGTTTCATTGTTTCTACTGAAGTTTCTCTTCATTTTTTTGATGCATCTTAGAAAAAAAGGTGACGAAAAAATTGAAACTGTTTCCAAAACAGAAACAAAATTAAAAAATCTCTTCACATGCTGGTGCCCAAAATAATACTGCAACAAAACGCTGCTCCAAACATGTGACCGCCGACATTTAAGCACTTTCAATAAATGATTGTATGATTGGACTGATTATTTATTTATTTATTTATTATTGATTTTGTAAAATAGATAAATAAAATAATAAAAATAAATACTAAACAAATAACTATCAAAATAAAACACTATAAAAAACAATCAAAATAAATCAAATCAACAACGTCATGGTTGTTTAACAAACAACTAAATACTTCAGTAAATCCTTTGTGTGTGTGTGTGTGTGTGTGTGTGTGTGTGTGTGTGTGTGTGTGTGTGTTCTTCTTCTTTCTCACTTTCTTTGTCTTTTTCATTTCTGTCGTGACCTCTTTTCATCTCTGCTTTGTCTCTGAATCAAATCTCAAATCTTTTATACTTTTAAAGACTTTTTTATGTGCTTTTAAATGCAAACATTTTTGTACTCTCACACACACACACACACACACAGACACAGACACAGACACACACTCCAGTCCGACCTGTCCATCTAGTTGTTTCGTCACAGCTCGGTTCACTTCAACACACACACGCACACACACACACACACACACACACACACACACTCACACACACACAGTCCGGGCGTCCCGCCAGCAGAGGGGCTGTCTGCCAGCAGGAAGTTCCTTATTTGAGCATCAGGACGTCCGCTGCAGCAACAGGAAACACCATATTTGGGCTGAAGCTGTGAGAACGCCCCCCCCACACACACACACACAGTATGTCATTACTGTCAGCAGTAAATCCTGTGTGTGTGTGTGTGTGTGTGTGTTCTTTAACTTGTAATTCGACCTAAAAACTATTTTTATGGCTGTTATTGTGATTTGTCGACGTGTCGCTGAAGTTGTAAATTCGGCTTCAGCTGCGTCACACGCTCCTCAATCCGTTTAAAACCGTAGACGTAAAACTCATTTTTTTCTTTTCTCATTTTTCTCATTTTAGCCAAAAAGTTCAGAGTGAAAGATGAAACAAAATCCTCACTCAATGTCGTCTTACTCGCTTGTTTTGGAGCTTTCAGCTGCAATACATGGTCTTCTTCATGTGAATAAATAAACTTCTCAGCTGATGAGAGCGGTAGAAACGAGTTTAAAAACAGCAAAAGTAAGGAGGATTTTCACTTTTTATTCTCTTTGCTTCAAAGAGGAAACTGTATCAAAGTAAACAAACCTACTCAGCAGGTAAACAACACGTTCACGTATGAACACAACACGGAAACATGACTCACGTTCAGCAGATTTACATTCAGTCTCTAAAATCGTCCGTTTTCTCAGTGAGGTTTGGTGAGTCTGTGAGTCCTTTCACAATAAACCTCTGAAACTGAAGGAAACTGGTGTGATTTATTTTGAAAAGGCAAATGAGCAACTCAGAAAGAAATGTCCTGCAAAATGCAAATTAAAAAAAAGTTTTCAGTGATAAGAAAAATTAAAAATAAGTTGGGGGGGTTAAGATGATATTATAAAAAAAATAAAAAATAATAAAAACGGACAAATGTCCAGAAAATGTAATTCATAAATTTAATCATAGAATTCAGAGTTATTCTACAAAATAAATTTTTATTATCATTATTTTTATTTTGTGGCTCTTTATAAAGGTAATTTTTGTGTCTTTTGTGTTTTTGTTTTCTTTTTTATGCTTATTTTCAGGTTTTTTTCTGTAAATTTATGCAACATTTTTTCATGAAGTTGCTCTTTGCCTTCTTCCTCTGTTCGGGTTTCAAAGGGTTAAAGTTCGCGTCCGGACGCCATCAGTGACCACGGAGGCTGAGGAGGCTCAAAATGTTTCGTAGACCTCCTCCGCAGATCTGCTGACCTCTGACCTCTCGTACAGTCTGACGTGACGTTAAAGTTTCAGTCTGGGGTCAAAGGTCCCTGCGGGACAGGAGGACTTCCTGTCCGTCAGCAGTTGTTGGCGCTGGGGGGGGAGGGGAGCTCTGAGTGAGGACTCGCCATGGGGGAGGAGCAGCAGGAGGAGTAGAGGAGGGGAGGGGAGGAGGCGAAGCAGGAGGAAGAGGGGAGGAGCGCGGCGGTGGGGGAGGAGCTGTACACGGGGGAGGAGTAGGAGGAGCCAGGGGAGGAGGTGGGCGGCGTGTTAATGGCGCTGGCAGCGGAGGAGGCGCAGCTCCTGTCAGCTCTGCGCTCCCGCTGACGCTGGTGGATCTTGGCGTGTCTCTTGCGCTCGTCACTGCGGGCGAACTTGCGTCCGCACTCGGCGCAGGCGAACGGCTTCTCGCCGGTGTGCGTGCGGATGTGCGTGGTCAGGTGGTCGCTGCGGCTGAAGCTGCGCATGCAGATGCGGCACTGAAACGGCTTCTGGCCCGTGTGCACGCGCACGTGGCGCGTTAGCTCATCGGAGCGGGAGAAGCGGCGCTCGCAGCCGTCGGCGGGGCAGGCGTACGGACGCTCGTGCGGCGTCTTGCACTGACGGCCGGCGGGGGACTTCCTAATCCGGCCAAGTTTGGTGAGCTGAGCCTGGTGGGCGGGGCTGGAGGCGGGGCCCTGCGGCTGCGTCTGGGTCTGCGAGGAGAAGGACTTGATGGTGGAGAGCGGTGTGAGCGGTGGCGGAATCAGGTCCGGCTTCTGGTCTGGGATCAGGCCCAGCTCGCCGTCCTGTGGCAACGGCAACAGGTAGTCCGGGAGCATTGGCACCACCCGGGGGGGCGGCTGCAGGCCGAGCCTGGCGGCGGTGGCGGCGTAGGCAGGAGGCGGGCCCTGCGGCTGGGAATCAGCGGCGGGGAGGAGGAGGTCGGAGGTGGTGGCGGAGGTGTAGGTCGGCGTGGCGGAGAACACTGAGGTGACGTCACAGCTGAGGCTCGATGATGATATCACTGATGATGTCACAGACGATGCAGAGAAGGGGAGGCTGCACGCTGGGGGGGGCGGAGCCCCGACGCTGACCAGCCCACTGAACAGACTGAGGAGAGGCTCCGCCCAAAGACCAGCGCTGGAGGTGGGCTCGAAGCTGAAGCGGCCGCTGTAGGCGAGCGGAGGGAGGCGGGGCGTCAGGGGGGGGGGCGTCTGGAAGTCGAGGTCCGACAGCGAATCTGAAACACAGAAGAAGAAACGCCGCTCAGAGATTTGTAAAACGTGTTTTCACGTTCAAGAAAACGTTTTTCTTTTCTTTAGTGTTTGTTTTCTTTTTCTATTTGGAGGATTTTTAAAGAAAATCTTCAAAGTTTTTCTTTAAATTATTTTTTTTTAATTTCACGTTTAAAAACATGTTTTTTTTTTAAAAAAAAGTCATGCCTTCAAAATGCCTGCAGGTTTTCTTTTTAAAAATCGCCAAAATTATTTTCCCCGATGGTGCTTCAACTAACCATGTTTTATCATACAAGTTTATGACAAAAAATTCCAGGACTTTTCCAAAACTTTTTCAAGGCAAGTTTTAAATGCAAACTTTTCCAGGTTTTTCGTGACTGTAAGAACTTTGACGTTCAGACTCAACTTTAGAGAAACAAACATTCATCTGGTCTCAGATCAGTCTCCTCTCAGAGGATCCACAGAATTACTCATTAAAAACGTTGAATGTTTTTAAACGATAATAACTGCTGTCTGAGGTTTTGTTGCATTTTGTATTTTTTATTTACAATCATTCCGTAAATAACAACAACATTTAAACAGATTTTAACGCCTCATTCATTAAAGTGAATCATTTCTGCATATTTCACTTGACCTGCATGAGACACGTTTTAGGGGTTTGATGTATATTTAACCCTATAAAAACCTGGAGCGACATCAGTTTTCTTGTGTAGCTTTCAGACGACGTTCACAAGTATTTAACCCTTTGTGAGCAAATTGATGCGATTTTTTCCCAAAACGTGAAATAAAAGGCAATAAGTAGCTTGTTAAGGAAATTTCCACAATTGCAAGAAATAATATTTTAAAAAATATTTTTTCAAAGCTAGGGAAATAGTTTTTTTTTTAAATATCACGATTACATATTTAAAATTTTGTGACAGAATTATTATTTAAATTATTTTATTATTAATTATCTAAATTTTAAGCATGTTTAAAAAAATATTTCCTTGATTTATTTGTAGTTTGTAGTAACTTATTACTTGCTAATTTTGGGGTAATTTCTTTTTTGCTCATTGCATGTTTTTCAAAGTGTAAAGAGATTTTATTCATACTTTTCTCTTCTAAACATAATGCGAAACAGTCCCCTCCTGCACCTCCACCACCTCCCGCTGCTCACCTCCGTACTCCCCGGGCTCCGCGCTCAGCAGCCCGGCTCCCTCCGCAGCGGATGCGGCCAGCAGCGACCCTCCGGCCGCGGCGTTCTGCAGCAGCAGCCGCAGCTCCTCCAGCTTGGAGAATCCGTCCAGCGGGGAGGGAGGCGGCGGGAGGCCGGACAGGGGCTCCGAGATCTGCAGGGCGGACAGGAGCAGCTCCGCTTTGGTGGCTGCCATCTCTCTAGAGAAGCAGGAGGAGCAGGAGGAGGAGGAGGAGGAGGGGGAGGAGGACGTGGGCGGCTCCGGAGGCTCCGCAGCACCGGGCTGCTCCGGCGGGGGGACCGGGCTGCTCTCCGCTGCTGAGCCCAGCGGAGAGGCGCTCTGCCCGGGCTGACTCTGCGGCTGGGGGCGGTTCTGCTCGGAGGAAGCCAACCTGGAGGCTCGTGAGCTCCGGGTCCCGCGCGCACAAGATGATTTTAGGGTTGTTTGTGTAGGAAGTGCTGCGTCATCAGCAGAGTAAACAACAACAACAACAACAGTTAGTCGTCACGTGCTGTTGAACTTGGGTCTGTCACTTTCCTCAGTGAGGATTCCCGCCTTTATAAAGACTCCTGCGTGACGTACATTCCCAAATATGGCGGGGAGGAAGCCCATATTTGGTCCGAGCGGTGAGCGTGCAGACCGGGCTGCGCGCGTACGCTCCGATGGCCCGCGTGCTCTTTGTGCTGCGGTTTTTGGAGCGTGAAGGATCAAGAGGATCCAGACTTCAGTCCGGGTCACCGGCTGCCGTCTGTCCGCCGGACCGCGGCCCGTCAGCGGTCACCGGGAGCCCCGCCAGCCGCCATGGCCGGAAACCCCGGAGACACGTCACAGCGCGGGCCATTTTTTTTTGGAGCTACGTCACATGGAGACCATCCAGCCGCGTCATCGCTTCCTTGATCCTTATTTGGGTGTGTTCCTGTCAGAGAGCGGAGCATGGAGGAGGCGCGAGCTCCTGCAGCCAAAAACACACCGGAGCAAAAACATGAAGCTGCTTCACAATTTATACTGCAAATACTGCAAATATCTGAAGTACAAATATACAAATACTCCTATAAACATATCATATATATAGTACACGAAATATGCCACATACTTTCACATCTGAATTATGTGAAATACACCAGATAAATGCATGATTAAATAACTAAAAATAAATAAATAAATAAATCAAAAAACAGAAGTGAACAGAAGAAAAAGAGAAAAATCGCTGGATGACAGAGCGCATGCGCGTGGTGGAGGGGTGTGTTTAAACATTTTTAAAGCTTGATTTTGAAAAGCATATTTTTGAGTGATAGGAGTGTGTGTGATATTAAAGCGGGCCTTTTAATGATCAAAAAAGAAGAATGAAAAGCAGATAAAATGCTTTGAGTGTTACTAAATATTCAAGAATCCTCCAAATCTGAAATGATCAATGATCAGTCCTCACACACCTGAACACATCCCGAGTGTGTGTGCGTGTGTGTACTTTGGTGAAGATGTGTGTGTTTGGGTCGGTCGGAGCGCACGTGGATTATTCTGCAGCTGACTGTTGAACTTTCTGTGGAGGACACCGTCTCACCGAGTCCCCGGTTTAACGGGAAGTGGAGAAACTGTAAACGCACTGAGACATGGCGGCTCTGCAGCCGGTGAGTGTTTGAGACTTTTTAACTTCCGGCTGCTGCCGAGCTCAAGTTGTACTCCAGAGCGAAAACAAACAAAACAAATGACGACGTCACGGGACAACTACGAGTTTCCGTAGAGTAGTGGTTATCAAAAAACAATTTTTTTTTGCATATATATATATATATATATATATATATATATATATATATATATATATATATAATTACCAATTATTTCGATAAATACTGGATTAAAAAAAGGTTTTTATGTCTTCATTATCAGAACAAACATGGTTATACTTCAGGTCCTTCCTTTCTTGTCTGCGTAATATTTGTTTTCCATTTCTGCCAAATACTGCTTAAAATGTATACATCAAAATATTACCTGTTTCCGCCCGGTCTCGAACCGGGGACCTTTCGCGTGTTAGGCGAACGTGATAACCACTACACTACGGAAACCTACACACGTCGTACTGTCCGCGTGCACCAATTGGTTTTATTCAGGAGGTCTGGACAAAGTTTGGCAAAAATGAACATGTTTCACCCGCCAATCAGCAGGTAGTACATCCAAATTTCATAATACGGGGTTACAACGTGTTGTAATTGTTTAATGATTAAATATCCTACTAACCTTTTTGTTTCATACCTTACCAAACAGGACGACAGAGCGCATGCGCGTGGTGCGCTCGTCACTGTCAGTCCTCACACACCTGAACACATCCCCAGTGTGTGTGCGTGTGTGTATTTTAGTGAAAATGTGTGTGTTCGGGCCGGTCGGAGCGCACGTGGATTATTCTGCAGCTGACTGCTGAACTTTCTGTGGAGGACACCGTCTCACCGAGTCCCCGGTTTAACGGGAAGTGGATAAACTGTAAACGCACCGAGACATGGCGGCTCTGCAGCCGGTGAGTGTTTGACACTTTTGCCTTTGTATTTTCCGGCTGCTGCCAAACTCAAGTTTACCTCAGAGCGAGAGCAGCTGATTCGCTCCAGCGAAGTTTGCTTGTCAAATATGTTTCAGTAAGAAATCGTGGCGGAAACAGTGTTTTCGGTATATTGTTACAGCTGTGTGTCTGTGGGAGGAAGAAAAAACACATAAACAAGACCTTACGTTGTTTTCAGTTTAAATGAAACCAGGTTTTTATGTTCAAATATGTCTGTAACGGTGTCAAAATAATGTCTCAAACCGGGGCCCTCTCGCGTGTGAGGCGAAGCACGAAGCCTGTCAAGTCAAAGTCACATCCGGTAAGAGTCGGGTAGCAGTTTCCGTAGTGTAGTGGTTATCACGTTCGCCTCACACGCGAAAGGTCCCCGGTTCGAAACCGGGCGGAAACATGTTTTTTGCCAGTGAATCGTAAATGGTTTTATTTATTTATTTATTTTTTCTGCTTTTAGTTCGAAATATTTAATTCAATAATTTTCGGATAGGTTTTTCTGTTACCTAATATGTGATATATGCAACAGCGCCAAGAGCCAATTGACTTAAATGCTCTGGTTAAAAAGGATAATGACTGCAGGACAGCTCGATTTGAAGCTCTTTCAGTTTGTAATTTGCAGTATGCATTTTTTAGTTTTCAGTTTTCAGTTTATGGGGCATTACTTGCCAAGGAGTTGATTCACCTGTGTAATGCTTGAAACGGGTACTGCGACGGTGATTAGAGTAGCACTCCTCGTTAGTATAGTGGTAAGTATCCCCGCCTGTCACGCGGGAGACCGGGGTTCGATTCCCCGACGGGGAGAGATTGTTTTGATTAGTTTAAGCTTTTAATGACTTAGTTTTTATTTTAAGAATGACGGTGAATGAGTATGGAGGACGAAAAACAACTTTAATAAGTAATAAATAAATAATAATAAATCATTGCCCTGTTTGAAATGCGCCATACAAATAAAGCTGCCTTGGCTTGCCTAAATAAATATAAATAAACACAAGAATAAAGACAAAAACAAGAAAAAAAAGACAAAAGGATAAATAAATAAATTTTCCCATTGAAAAAGTAATTTTTGTCTGGGACGTTAGACTCATTAAACCCACTTGTCGCCCTTTACAGCTTTACAGAGTTGCACTTGAACTTGTAGATTTATCTGTTTAACCAGTGCGATGCTTATTTCCTGGTGTGCCTACAAAAATATGTCATCCCTTCACGGCGTGCGTGTGCGAAAGGGTCTGCCATTTTTGACAGCAAGCTACGGCTGTGCCTCTTGGACAAACCACGAGGTACCAACGCGATTTTAATCCAGTTCAGTAAATAAATACAATTGTTAAGATTACATCTGCAGTTACTTTGCAGATTTAAATAATTGAAAGAAAATATAAATTTGATTTGGTGCTTGCACCTTTGTACATTTAGGACGATTGTTTACGAAAACAGTGGTGCGTGCTCAACGAACGCGTCCCGAATGTGATGTTCATGTCATCATGGTGTTCATTAAATGCAACTGGCTGTAAGGAGATCATGTGAGAAGTGATGAGGGGCCAGGAAATTAGTTAAATGAGACGTATAAACTGAACTGATCTTATTGTAAGTGTAGAATTATCGTATATTACGGAAATTTTGGGATTACTTATTATACATCGAACAGAAGGCAAAAATGAATGTACAAATAGTGAGCACAAAAGGCAGATACTGTATGATTCTGATGACATTCATTAGCCTCAGCTGGACTTATGGTTACTGCTAATTAGCTCATATTAGGGTGCAAACATGGTGAACATCATATTATCATATCATATTCACATTTTTATCAAACATTTCTCATACAAAGAGACAGAATGATGACAGGGTTTCTTGTTTTTCAAAGATAAATTTGAATTTTATTTCTTATTATTAGGACAATAGATACCAGCAGGGCTTGAAATTAACACTTATGAATGTGGGTACAAACTCTCTCAGTTTACTCCAATTGGGGACAGTTTACTGAGAAACATCTCATTGCGTGGATTTAACTGTAGTGGATTTAAGCCACTGTCATCTATATTGTCTCTAATTTTTAACTGTCAATTCTAGTAAAATTTAAAACTTTAGAATTTAGAGTGGTTGATCATTTTAGAAATTAGAAGCCATTTTATCTGGTGATCCATAAAGTTAATTTTCAAGCCCAAACATTAGGATGAAAAGAACAAAACAGTGCAGGAACTAATGCATTTAGGCAATACACTGAAGCACGCTAAATCACAGCACATAACTCAGGTTACTTATATAATAAAATGTTTTCTTTATGCATATATAACACTTAATTATAATGGTAGTTTTTATTACAGCAATAATATTGAGTGCAATAATAATAGTGATAATAATAATAGATAATTCATTGTCTTTAACCACATATCTTTGTCTGGTTTGTTGCTGATTATTTGGCTGCTTGTCCATGTTTTTTAGAGAAATAAAGAAAACATAATCAACACCATATCCCAGTTCCATACAGTGTAGTCACGCTTGAGTATTTATTTTGCATTTATTAAACAACAGACTGCCAATTCCAAATTTGAAACCTTAAGTGAGTCAAGAAATTGATCAAAGGTAGATGACTTGTTAATGCTACTATTAAGATCTACTTGTACTTGTAGTGTATGTAGTATTTAAAGTATTTGTTAAGTGTGTGCTCTGGAGCACCACAGTTAGATTTAATTTTGGCTTTGTGTTGCTCCTCTTTTCTGTTGAGTGTTGCATTGTGAGAGAACCCTATCCAGATAGAACATGAAAGTTATGGAATTTTTTTTTATCCTGCCACCAGTTGTCTACCATTAAGATATATTAGAAAATAAAAACCATGCCGTATGTTTATATCTGTGCCTAACCCCTCAGACACATTGGTAACCAACAGACAGGTATTTTTTGGCGAGTTGACAGGGGACTCCTGCCAGTGCAGAAGATGCTTTGATTTCACATCCAGACTTCTTGTTACACCTAGAAGAAAAGGACGATATGAGAAAAACTTGTCGTCAATCTGATACATTTATATTGTTATTTATTTATTTTTTTTAAATTATTTTTTTGGCATTTTAGCCTTTATTAGATAGGACAGATCAACAGTGTGAAAGGGGGAGAGAGAACGGGGATGACACGCAGCAAAGGGCCTAGAGCGGGAGTTGACCCTGAGGCCGCTGTGGCAAGGACACTGCCTCCATTCATGGGGTGCCCGCCCCATCCACCTAGCCACCAATACCCCATATATTGTTATTTTTAACCTATATATCTACACAAAGTCTTACCTTTGGGCCATGATATTGGTGATGTTTTCGGTGCAGGTCAAGCTTTGTTTTTTATCCCTCCGCTGTTTTCTTGCACAAACCGCTTTACTTGGACGACCGTAGATGGCATACCGCACCTGGACCATTGTCCCCTTTGCTACAGAGAGAGATAGAGTGAAGTGATGAGAAACAATTACACACTCATGTATTCTTTGGCACATGATCTACAGCGTGTGTAGGAACCAGTAACTTACGACATTTTAGCTCCCCGCTCTCTCCCTCAGGAATCACCAGTGACTTGCAGCAAGAATTTCCTTTGCAGCAACACTTGCCATTGCCAGAGTGTGTGCCAGGCTGTTGTTGTCTTCCGTGACCTTTAGATCTGTTGATATGTGAGGATTTGCTGGGACCTTTACGCATGCCAGAAATTTTAGAACGTTTGGACTTTTTAGAACCTTTGGCTTTTTTAGGAGCTCTGTGCTTTTTAGAAGGTTTGCGCTTTTTAGAAGGTTTGCGCTTTTTAGAAGGTTTGCGCTTTTTAGAAGGTTTGCGCTTTTTAGAACTTTTGTGCTTTTTAGAAGCTTTTCGCTTTTTAGAATTTTGGGGATTCTTAGAAGATTTTTGTGTTTTAGGAGTTTTGGGAACTTTGGAACCTTTAGGCATGCTGGGTGTTTTAGGACTTATGGACTTTTTATTCCATGGCACATGACCTGCAGTGTGTGTAGGAACTACTGACTTGCGACATTTTAGCTTCCGACTCTGTCCCTGAGAGATCACCAGTAACTTGCAGCAACATTTCCCTTTCTTAGCACAACGTTTGCCTTTACGACAACATCTAACTTTGTCAATGCTAAACTGTGTGCCAGGCCTGGTGCATTTTCTGTACCCTCTACGTGTGAGGGTAAATGAATTTCTGCCGTGACCTCTATTCCTGTCAAGCTTTTTAGGACCTTTGGGTGTTTCAGGACCTATAGGCATGTGAGGTATTGCAGGACCTTTGGGCTCTTTAAGCCATGGCACAAGACCTGCAGTGTTTGAAGGAACAAGTAATTTCCTACACTTCAACAGCCTGCTCTGTCCATCATGGATCACCACTGACTTGCAGCAAAATTTCCTTTTGCAGCAGCGTTTCCCTTTCCAAACACATCGTTTACCTTTGCAACGACTTGAAGGTCTGCAATGAGATTTGCCAATCACAGAGTAGGTGACATAGCATAAGCCAGGCCATGTACGTCTTCGCTGACCTCTGCGTCTGTATGGACAAATGCGGGAACCATCATACGTGCAACGCCATTTATGGCCTCTATGCTTTCCTGGAATTCTATAACAATAATAATACATGCCAGGCATTTTAGGGCCATCAGTCATGCCAGGAATTTGAAGAGCATCACCAAAGCCAGGAAGTTGAAGACCATCAGGCATGTTGGGAATTTTATATCTGTAAAAATACATGCCAGGCTTTATAAAACCGTCAGGTAAAGCTGGAATTTTAAGACCTTCCGGCTTGCCAGGAACTTTAATATCAGGCTTGTCAGGAATTTGAAGACCATCAGGCACGTCAGGCATTTTATGACTGTAAGAATACATGCCAGGTGGTATAAGATCATCAGGAATGTCAGGAATTGTAAGATCATCAGGCATGCCAGGAATCTGAGGACTGTCACGCTTGCCAGGAACTTTCAGACCATCAGGAATGCCAGAAATTTTATAACTGTAATAATAGATGCCAGGTTTTATAAGATCATCGGGTATGTCAGGAATTTTTGCATCATCAGGCATGCCAGGAATCTTACCATCAGGCTTGCCAGGAATTTTAAGACCGTCATGCATGCCAGGAATTTTATGACAGTAATAATAAATGCCAGGCCTTATAAGATCATTAGGTATGTTAGGAATTTTAAGACCATCGGGCATGCCATGAATCTTTTCACTGTAATAAGTAACACCAGGCACTATAAGACTATCATCCAAGCCAGGGATGTTTAGACTACCAGGCTTGTCAGGGAATTGATAACCAAAGTAATGCACATCAGGCGTTTTAGGACCTTCAAGAATGGCAGAAGTCTTAGGACCATCATGCATGGCAGGTGTTTCAGTATCATCAGGCATGCCAGGCATTTTAGGACCATCAGTCATGCCAGGAATTTGAAGAGCATCACCAAAGCCAGGAAGTTGAAGACCATCAGGCATGTTGGGAATTTTATATCTGTAAAAATACATGCCAGGCTTTATAAAACCGTCAGGTAAAGCTGGAATTTTAAGACCTTCCGGCTTGCCAGGAATTTTAATATCAGGCTTGTCAGGAATTTGAAGACCATCAGGCACGTCAGGCATTTTATGACTGTAAGAATACATGCCAGGCGGTATAAGATCATCAGGAATGTCAGGAATTGTAAGATCATCAGGCATGCCAGGAATCTGAGGACTGTCACGCTTGCCAGGAACTTTCAGACCATCAGGCATGCCAGAAATTTTATAACTGTAATAATAGATGCCAGGTTTTATAAGATCATCGGGTATGTCAGGAATTTTTGCATCATCAGGCATGCCAGGAATCTTACCATCAGGCTTGCCAGGAATTTTAAGACCATCATGCATGCCAGGAATTTTATGATAGTAATAATAAATGCCAGGCCTTATAAGATCATTAGGTATGTTAGGAATTTTAAGACCATCGGGCCTGCCAGGAATCTTTTCACTGTAATAAGTAACACCAGGCACTATAAGACTATCATCCAAGCCAGGGATGTTTAGACTACCAGGCTTGTCAGGGAATTGATGTCCAAAGTAATGCACATCAGGCATTTTAGGACCATCAGTCATGCCAGGAATTTGAAGAGCATCACCAAAGCCAGGAAGTTGAAGACCATCAGGCATGTTGGGAATTTTATATCTGTAAAAATACATGCCAGGCTTTATAAAACCGTCAGGTAAAGCTGGAATTTTAAGACCTTCCGGCTTGCCAGGAACTTTAATATCAGGCTTGTCAGGAATTTGAAGACCATCAGGCACGTCAGGCATTTTATGACTGTAAGAATACATGCCAGGCGGTATAAGATCATCAGGGATGTCAGGAATTGTAAGATCATCAGGCATGCCAGGAATCTGAGGACTGTCACGCTTGCCAGGAACTTTCAGACCATCAGGCATGCCAGAAATTTTATAACTGTAATAATAGATGCCAGGTTTTATAAGATCATCGGGTATGTCAGGAATTTTTGCATCATCAGGCATGCCAGGAATCTTACCATCAGGCTTGCCAGGAATTTTAAGACCATCATGCATGCCAGGAATTTTATGATAGTAATAATAAATGCCAGGCCTTATGACATCATTAGGTATGTTAGGAATTTTAAGACCATCGGGCATGCCAGGAATCTTTTCACTGTAATAAGTAACACCAGGCACTATAAGACTATCATCCAAGCCAGGGATGTTTAGACTACCAGGCTTGTCAGGGAATTGATGTCCAAAGTAATGCACATCAGGCATTTTAGGACCATCAGTCATGCCAGGAATTTGAAGAGCATCACCAAAGCCAGGAAGTTGAAGACCATCAGGCATGTTGGGAATTTTATATCTGTAAAAATACATGCCAGGCTTTATAAAACCGTCAGGTAAAGCTGGAATTTTAAGACCTTCCGGCTTGCCAGGAACTTTAATATCAGGCTTGTCAGGAATTTGAAGACCATCAGGCACGTCAGGCATTTTATGACTGTAAGAATACATGCCAGGCGGTATAAGATCATCAGGAATGTCAGGAATTGTAAGATCATCAGGCATGCCAGGAATCTGAGGACTGTCACGCTTGCCAGGAACTTTCAGACCATCAGGCATGCCAGAAATTTTATAACTGTAATAATAGATGCCAGGTTTTATAAGATCATCGGGTATGTCAGGAATTTTTGCATCATCAGGCATGCCAGGAATCTTACCATCAGGCTTGCCAGGAATTTTAAGACCATCATGCATGCCAGGAATTTTATGACAGTAATAATAAATGCCAGGCCTTATAAGATCATTAGGTATGTTAGGAATTTTAAGACCATCGGGCATGCCAGGAATCTTTTCACTGTAATAAGTAACACCAGGCACTATAAGACTATCATCCAAGCCAGGGATGTTTAGACTACCAGGCTTGTCAGGGAATTGATGTCCAAAGTAATGCACATCAGGTGTTTTAGGGCCTTCATGCATGGCAGATGTCTTAGGACCATCATGCATGACAGGTGTTTCAGGATCATCAGACATGCCAGGAATTTGAAGAGCATCACCAAAGCCAGGAAGTTGAAGACCATCAGGCATGTTGGGAATTTTATATCTGTAAAAATACATGCCAGGCTTTATAAAACCGTCAGGTAAAGCTGGAATTTTAAGACCTTCCGGCTTGCCAGGAACTTTAATATCAGGCTTGTCAGGAATTTGAAGACCATCAGGCACGTCAGGCATTTTATGACTGTAAGAATACATGCCAGGCGGTATAAGATCATCAGGGATGTCAGGAATTGTAAGATCATCAGGCATGCCAGGAATCTGAGGACTGTCACGCTTGCCAGGAACTTTCAGACCATCAGGCATGCCAGAAATTTTATAACTGTAATAATAGATGCCAGGTTTTATAAGATCATCGGGTAAGTCACGAATTATCACATCATCAGGCATGCCAGGAATCTTACCATCAGGCTTGCCAGGAATTTTAAGACCATCATGCATGCCAGGAATTTTATGACAGTAATAATAAATGCCAGGCCTTATAAGATCATTAGGTATGTTAGGAATTTTAAGACCATCAGACATGCAGGGAATCTTTTAACTGTAAAAAGTAACACCAGGCACTATAAGACTATCATCCAAGCCAGGGATGTTTAGACTACCAGGCTTGTCAGGGAATTGATGTCCAAAGTAATGCACATCAGGCATTTTAGGACCATCAGTCATGCCAGGAAGTTGAAGAGCATCACCAAAGCCAGGAAGTTGAAGACCATCAGGCATGTTGGGAATTTTATATCTGTAAAAATACATGCCAGGCTTTATAAAACCGTCAGGTAAAGCTGGAATTTTAAGACCTTCCGGCTTGCCAGGAACTTTAATATCAGGCTTGTCAGGAATTTGAAGACCATCACGCACGTCAGGCATTTTATGACTGTAAGAATACATGCCAGGTGGTATAAGATCATCAGGAATGTCAGGAATTGTAAGATCATCAGGCATGCCAGGAATCTGAGGACTGTCACGCTTGCCAGGAACTTTCAGACCATCAGGCATGCCAGAAATTTTATAACTGTAATAATAGATGCCAGGTGTTGTAAGCTCTTCGGGTAAGTCAGGAATTTTGCATCATCAGGCATGCCAGGAATCTTACCATCAGGCTTGCCAGGAATTTTAAGACCATCATGCATGCCAGGAATTTTATGACAGTAATAATAAATGCCAGGCCTTATAAGATCATTAGGTATGTTAGGAATTTTAAGACCATCGGGCATGCCGGGAATCTTTTCACTGTAATAAGTAACACCAGGCACTATAAGACTATCATCCAAGCCAGGGATGTTTAGACTACCAGGCTTGTCAGGGAATTGATGTCCAAAGTAATGCACATCAGGTGTTTTAGGGCCTTCATGCATGGCAGATGTCTTAGGACCATCATGCATGACAGGTGTTTCAGGATCATCAGTCATGCCAGGAATTTGAAGAGCATCACCAAAGCCAGGAAGTTGAAGACCATCAGGCATGTTGGGAATTTTATATCTGTAAAAATACATGCCAGGCTTTATAAAACCGTCAGGTAAAGCTGGAATTTTAAGACCGTCCGCTTGCCAGGAACTTTAATATCAGGCTTGTCAGGAATTTGAAGACCATCAGGCACGTCAGGCATTTTATGACTGTAAGAATACATGCCAGGTGGTATAAGATCATCAGGAATGTCAGGAATTGTAAGATCATCAGGCATGCCAGGGATCTGAGGACTGTCACGCTTGCCAGGAACTTTCAGACCATCAGGCATGCCAGAAATTTTATAACTGTAATAATAGATGCCAGGTTTTATAAGATCATCGGGTATGTCAGGAATTTTTGCATCATCAGGCATGCCAGGAATCTTACCATCAGGCTTGCCAGGAATTTTAAGACCATCATGCATGCCAGGAATTTTATGACAGTAATAATAAATGCCAGGCCTTATAAGATCATTAGGTATGTTAGGAATTTTAAGACCATCGGGCATGCCAGGAATCTTTTCACTGTAATAAGTAACACCAGGCACTATAAGACTATCATCCAAGCCAGGGATGTTTAGACTACCAGGCTTGTCAGGGAATTGATGTCCAAAGTAATGCACATCAGGTGTTTTAGGGCCTTCATGCATGGCAGATGTCTTAGGACCATCATGCATGACAGGTGTTTCAGGATCATCAGTCATGCCAGGAATTTGAAGAGCATCACCAAAGCCAGGAAGTTGAAGACCATCAGGCATGTTGGGAATTTTATATCTGTAAAAATACATGCCAGGCTTTATAAAACCGTCAGGTAAAGCTGGAATTTTAAGACCTTCCGGCTTGCCAGGAATTTTAATATCAGGCTTGTCAGGAATGTGAAGACCATCAGGCACGTCAGGCATTTTATGACTGTAAGAATACATGCCAGGTGGTATAAGATCATCAGGAATGTCAGGAATTGTAAGATCATCAGGCATGCCAGGAATCTGAGGACTGTCACGCTTGCCAGGAACTTTCAGACCATCAGGCATGCCAGAAATTTTATAACTGTAATAATAGATGCCAGGTTTTATAAGATCATCGGGTAAGTCAGGAATTTTGCATCATCAGGCATGCCAGGAATCTTACCATCAGGCTTGCCAGGAATTTTAAGACCATCATGCATGCCAGGAATTTTATGACAGTAATAATAAATGCCAGGCCTTATAAGATCATTAGGTATGGTAGGAATTTTAAGACCATCGGGCATGCCAGGAATCTTTTCACTGTAATAAGTAACACCAGGCACTATAAGACTATCATCCAAGCCAGGGATGTTTAGACTACCAGGCTTGTCAGGGAATTGATGACCAAAGTAATGCACATCAGGCATTTTAGGGCCTTCAGGCATGGCAGATGTCTTAGGATCATCATGCATGACAGGTGTTTTAGGACCATCAGGCATGCCAGGAATTTGAAGAGCATCACCAAAGCCAGGAAGTTGAAGACCATCAGGCATGTTGGGAATTTTATATCTGTAAAAATACATGCCAGGCTTTATAAAACCGTCAGGTAAAGCTGGAATTTTAAGACCGTCCGGCTTGCCAGGAACTTTAATATCAGGCTTGTCAGGAATTTGAAGACCATCAGGCACGTCAGGCATTTTATGACTGTAAGAATACATGCCAGGTGGTATAAGATCATCAGGAATGTCAGGAATTGTAAGATCATCAGGCATGCCAGGAATCTGAGGACTGTCACGCTTGCCAGGAACTTTCAGACCATCAGGCATGCCAGAAATTTTATAACTGTAATAATAGATGCCAGGTTTTATAAGATCATCGGGTAAGTCAGGAATTTTTGCATCATCAGGCATGCCAGGAATCTTACCATCAGGCTTGCCAGGAATTTTAAGACCATCATGCATGCCAGGAATTTTATGACAGTAATAATAAATGCCAGGCCTTATAAGATCATTAGGTATGTTAGGAATTTTAAGACCATCGGGCCTGCCAGGAATCTTTTCACTGTAATAAGTAACACCAGGCACTATAAGACTATCATCCAAGCCAGGGATGTTTAGACTACCAGGCTTGTCAGGGAATTGATGTCCAAAGTAATGCACATCAGGCATTTTAGGACCATCAGTCATGCCAGGAAGTTGAAGAGCATCACCAAAGCCAGGAAGTTGAAGACCATCAGGCATGTTGGGAATTTTATATCTGTAAAAATACATGCCAGGCTTTATAAAACCGTCAGGTAAAGCTGGAATTTTAAGACCTTCCGGCTTGCCAGGAACTTTAATATCAGGCTTGTCAGGAATTTGAAGACCATCAGGCACGTCAGGCATTTTATGACTGTAAGAATACATGCCAGGTGGTATAAGATCATCAGGAATGTCAGGAATTGTAAGATCATCAGGCATGCCAGGAATCTGAGGACTGTCACGCTTGCCAGGAACTTTCAGACCATCAGGCATGCCAGAAATTTTATAACTGTAATAATAGATGCCAGGTTTTATAAGATCATCGGGTAAGTCAGGAATTTTTGCATCATCAGGCATGCCAGGAATCTTACCATCAGGCTTGCCAGGAATTTTAAGACCATCATGCATGCCAGGAATTTTATGACAGTAATAATAAATGCCAGGCCTTATAAGATCATTAGGTATGTTAGGAATTTTAAGACCATCGGGCATGCCGGGAATCTTTTCACTGTAATAAGTAACACCAGGCACTATAAGACTATCATCCAAACCAGGGATGTTTAGACTACCAGGCTTGTCAGGGAATTGATGTCCAAAGTAATGCACATCAGGTGTTTTAGGGCCTTCATGCATGGCAGATGTCTTAGGACCATCATGCATGACAGGTGTTTCAGGATCATCAGACATGCCAGGAATTTGAAGAGCATCACCAAAGCCAGGAAGTTGAAGACCATCAGGCATGTTGGGAATTTTATATCTGTAAAAATACATGCCAGGCTTTATAAAACCGTCAGGTAAAGCTGGAATTTTAAGACCGTCCGCTTGCCAGGAACTTTAATATCAGGCTTGTCAGGAATTTGAAGACCATCACGCACGTCAGGCATTTTATGACTGTAAGAATACATGCCAGGTGGTATAAGATCATCAGGAATGTCAGGAATTGTAAGATCATCAGGCATGCCAGGAATCTGAGGACTGTCACGCTTGCCAGGAACTTTCAGACCATCAGGCATGCCAGAAATTTTATAACTGTAATAATAGATGCCAGGTTTTATAAGATCATCGGGTAAGTCAGAATTTTTGCATCATCAGGCATGCCAGGAATCTTACCATCAGGCTTGCCAGGAATTTTAAGACCATCATGCATGCCAGGAATTTTATGATAGTAATAATAAATGCCAGGCCTTATAAGATCATTAGGTATGGTAGGAATTTTAAGACCATCGGGCATGCCAGGAATCTTTTCACTGTAATAAGTAACACCAGGCACTATAAGACTATCATCCAAGCCAGGGATGTTTAGACTACCAGGCTTGTCAGGGAATTGATGTCCAAAGTAATGCACATCAGGTGTTTTAGGGCCTTCATGCATGGCAGATGTCTTAGGACCATCATGCATGACAGGTGTTTCAGGATCATCAGGCATGCCAGGAATTTGAAGAGCATCACCAAAGCCAGGAAGTTGAAGACCATCAGGCATGTTGGGAATTTTATATCTGTAAAAATACATGCCAGGCTTTATAAAACCGTCAGGTAAAGCTGGAATTTTAAGACCTTCTGGCTTGCCAGGAACTTTAATATCAGGCTTGTCAGGAATTTGAAGACCATCAGGCACGTCAGGCATTTTATGACTGTAAGAATACATGCCAGGCGGTATAAGATCATCAGGAATGTCAGGAATTGTAAGATCATCAGGCATGCCAGGAATATGAGGACTGTCACGCTTGCCAGGAACTTTCAGACCATCAGGCATGCCAGAAATTTTATAACTGTAATAATAGATGCCAGGTTTTATAAGATCATCGGGTAAGTCAGGAATTTTTGCATCATCAGGCATGCCAGGAATCTTACCATCAGGCTTGCCAGGAATTTTAAGACCATCATGCATGCCAGGAATTTTATGACAGTAATAATAAATGCCAGGCCTTATAAGATCATTAGGTATGTTAGGAATTTTAAGACCATCGGGCATGCCAGGAATCTTTTCACTGTAATAAGTAACACCAGGCACTATAAGACTATCATCCAAGCCAGGGATGTTTAGACTACCAGGCTTGTCAGGGAATTGATGTCCAAAGTAATGCACATCAGGCATTTTAGGACCATCAGTCATGCCAGGAATTTGAAGAGCATCACCAAAGCCAGGAAGTTGAAGACCATCAGGCATGTTGGGAATTTTATATCTGTAAAAATACATGCCAGGCTTTATAAAACCGTCAGGTAAAGCTGGAATTTTAAGACCTTCCGGCTTGCCAGGAACTTTAATATCAGGCTTGTCAGGAATTTGAAGACCATCACGCACGTCAGGCATTTTATGACTGTAAGAATACATGCCAGGTGGTATAAGATCATCAGGAATGTCAGGAATTGTAAGATCATCAGGCATGCCAGGAATCTGAGGACTGTCACGCTTGCCAGGAACTTTCAGACCATCAGGCATGCCAGAAATTTTATAACTGTAATAATAGATGCCAGGTTTTATAAGATCATCGGGTAAGTCAGGAATTTTTGCATCATCAGGCATGCCAGGAATCTTACCATCAGGCTTGCCAGGAATTTTAAGACCATCATGCATGCCAGGAATTTTATGACAGTAATAATAAATGCCAGGCCTTATAAGATCATTAGGTATGTTAGGAATTTTAAGACCATCGGGCATGCCGGGAATCTTTTCACTGTAATAAGTAACACCAGGCACTATAAGACTATCATCCAAGCCAGGGATGTTTAGACTACCAGGCTTGTCAGGGAATTGATGTCCAAAGTAATGCACATCAGGTGTTTTAGGGCCTTCATGCATGGCAGATGTCTTAGGACCATCATGCATGACAGGTGTTTCAGGATCATCAGGCATGCCAGGAATTTGAAGAGCATCACCAAAGCCAGGAAGTTGAAGACCATCAGGCATGTTGGGAATTTTATATCTGTAAAAATACATGCCAGGCTTTATAAAACCGTCAGGTAAAGCTGGAATTTTAAGACCGTCCGGCTTGCCAGGAACTTTAATATCAGGCTTGTCAGGAATTTGAAGACCATCACGCACGTCAGGCATTTTATGACTGTAAGAATACATGCCAGGTGGTATAAGATCATCAGGAATGTCAGGAATTGTAAGATCATCAGGCATGCCAGGAATCTGAGGACTGTCACGCTTGCCAGGAACTTTCAGACCATCAGGCATGCCAGAAATTTTATAACTGTAATAATAGATGCCAGGTTTTATAAGATCATCGGGTAAGTCAGGAATTTTTGCATCATCAGGCATGCCAGGAATCTTACCATCAGGCTTGCCAGGAATTTTAAGACCATCATGCATGCCAGGAATTTTATGACAGTAATAATAAATGCCAGGCCTTATAAGATCATTAGGTATGTTAGGAATTTTAAGACCATCGGGCATGCCGGAATCTTTTCACTGTAATAAGTAACACCAGGCACTATAAGACTATCATCCAAGCCAGGGATGTTTAGACTACCAGGCTTGTCAGGGAATTGATGTCCAAAGTAATGCACATCAGGTGTTTTAGGGCCTTCATGCATGGCAGATGTCTTAGGACCATCATGCATGACAGGTGTTTCAGGATCATCAGGCATGCCAGGAATTTGAAGAGCATCACCAAAGCCAGGAAGTTGAAGACCATCAGGCATGTTGGGAATTTTATATCTGTAAAAATACATGCCAGGCTTTATAAAACCGTCAGGTAAAGCTGGAATTTTAAGACCTTCTGGCTTGCCAGGAACTTTAATATCAGGCTTGTCAGGAATTTGAAGACCATCAGGCACGTCAGGCATTTTATGACTGTAAGAATACATGCCAGGCGGTATAAGATCATCAGGAATGTCAGGAATTGTAAGATCATCAGGCATGCCAGGAATCTGAGGACTGTCACGCTTGCCAGGAACTTTCAGACCATCAGGCATGCCAGAAATTTTATAACTGTAATAATAGATGCCAGGTTTTATAAGATCATCGGGTAAGTCAGGAATTTTTGCATCATCAGGCATGCCAGGAATCTTACCATCAGGCTTGCCAGGAATTTTAAGACCATCATGCATGCCAGGAATTTTATGACAGTAATAATAAATGCCAGGCCTTATAAGATCATTAGGTATGTTAGGAATTTTAAGACCATCGGGCATGCCAGGAATCTTTTCACTGTAATAAGTAACACCAGGCACTATAAGACTATCATCCAAGCCAGGGATGTTTAGACTACCAGGCTTGTCAGGGAATTGATGTCCAAAGTAATGCACATCAGGCATTTTAGGACCATCAGTCATGCCAGGAATTTGAAGAGCATCACCAAAGCCAGGAAGTTGAAGACCATCAGGCATGTTGGGAATTTTATATCTGTAAAAATACATGCCAGGCTTTATAAAACCGTCAGGTAAAGCTGGAATTTTAAGACCTTCCGGCTTGCCAGGAATTTTAATATCAGGCTTGTCAGGAATGTGAAGACCATCAGGCACGTCAGGCATTTTATGACTGTAAGAATACATGCCAGGCGGTATAAGATCATCAGGAATGTCAGGAATTGTAAGATCATCAGGCATGCCAGGAATATGAGGACTGTCACGCTTGCCAGGAACTTTCAGACCATCAGGCATGCCAGAAATTTTATAACTGTAATAATAGATGCCAGGTTTTATAAGATCATCGGGTAAGTCAGAATTTTCGCATCATCACGCATGCCAGGAATCTTACCATCAGGCTTTCCAGGAATTTTAAGACCATCATGCATGCCAGGAATTTTATGACAGTAATAATAAATGCCAGGCCTTATAAGATCATTAGGTATGTTAGGAATTTTAAGACCATCGGGCATGCCAGGAATCTTTTCACTGTAATAAGTAACACCAGGCACTATAAGACTATCATCCAAGCCAGGGATGTTTAGACTACCAGGCTTGTCAGGGAATTGATGACCAAAGTAATGCACATCAGGCATTTTAGGGCCTTCAGGCATGGCAGATGTCTTAGGATCATCATGCATGACAGGTGTTTCAGGATCATCAGTCATGCCAGGAATTTGAAGAGCATCACCAAAGCCAGGAAGTTGAAGACCATCAGGCATGTTGGGAATTTTATATCTGTAAAAATACATGCCAGGCTTTATAAAACCGTCAGGTAAAGCTGGAATTTTAAGACCTTCCGGCTTGCCAGGAATTTTAATATCAGGCTTGTCAGGAATGTGAAGACCATCAGGCACGTCAGGCATTTTATGACTGTAAGAATACATGCCAGGCGGTATAAGATCATCAGGAATGTCAGGAATTGTAAGATCATCAGGCATGCCAGGAATATGAGGACTGTCACGCTTGCCAGGAACTTTCAGACCATCAGGCATGCCAGAAATTTTATAACTGTAATAATAGATGCCAGGTTTTATAAGATCATCGGGTAAGTCAGGAATTTTGCATCATCAGGCATGCCAGGAATCTTACCATCAGGCTTGCCAGGAATTTTAAGACCATCATGCATGCCAGGAATTTTATGACAGTAATAATAAATGCCAGGCCTTATAAGATCATTAGGTATGTTAGGAATTTTAAGACCATCGGGCATGCCAGGAATCTTTTCACTGTAATAAGTAACACCAGGCACTATAAGACTATCATCCAAGCCAGGGATGTTTAGACTACCAGGCTTGTCAGGGAATTGATGTCCAAAGTAATGCACATCAGGTGTTTTAGGGCCTTCATGCATGGCAGATGTCTTAGGACCATCATGCATGACAGGTGTTTCAGGATCATCAGGCATGCCAGGAATTTGAAGAGCATCACCAAAGCCAGGAAGTTGAAGACCATCAGGCATGTTGGGAATTTTATATCTGTAAAAATACATGCCAGGCTTTATAAAACCGTCAGGTAAAGCTGGAATTTTAAGACCTTCCGCTTGCCAGGAACTTTAATATCAGGCTTGTCAGGAATTTGAAGAACATCAGGCACGTCAGGCATTTTATGACTGTAAGAATACATGCCAGGTGGTATAAGATCATCAGGAATGTCAGGAATTGTAAGATCATCAGGCATGCCAGGGATCTGAGGACTGTCACGCTTGCCAGGAACTTTCAGACCATCAGGCATGCCAGAAATTTTATAACTGTAATAATAGATGCCAGGTTTTATAAGATCATCGGGTAAGTCAGGAATTTTGCATCATCAGGCATGCCAGGAATCTTACCATCAGGCTTGCCAGGAATTTTAAGACCATCATGCATGCCAGGAATTTTATGACAGTAATAATAAATGCCAGGCCTTATAAGATCATTAGGTATGTTAGGAATTTTAAGACCATCGGGCATGCCGGGAATCTTTTCACTGTAATAAGTAACACCAGGCACTATAAGACTATCATCCAAGCCAGGGATGTTTAGACTACCAGGCTTGTCAGGGAATTGATGTCCAAAGTAATGCACATCAGGTGTTTTAGGGCCTTCATGCATGGCAGATGTCTTAGGACCATCATGCATGACAGGTGTTTCAGGATCATCAGGCATGCCAGGAATTTGAAGAGCATCACCAAAGCCAGGAAGTTGAAGACCATCAGGCATGTTGGGAATTTTATATCTGTAAAAATACATGCCAGGCTTTATAAAACCGTCAGGTAAAGCTGGAATTTTAAGACCTTCCGGCTTGCCAGGAATTTTAATATCAGGCTTGTCAGGAATTTGAAGACCATCAGGCACGTCAGGCATTTTATGACTGTAAGAATACATGCCAGGCGGTATAAGATCATCAGGAATGTCAGGAATTGTAAGATCATCAGGCATGCCAGGAATCTGAGGACTGTCACGCTTGCCAGGAACTTTCAGACCATCAGGCATGCCAGAAATTTTATAACTGTAATAATAGATGCCAGGTTTTATAAGATCATCGGGTAAGTCAGGAATTTTTGCATCATCAGGCATGCCAGGAATCTTACCATCAGGCTTGCCAGGAATTTTAAGACCATCATGCATGCCAGGAATTTTATGACAGTAATAATAAATGCCAGGCCTTATAAGATCATTAGGTATGTTAGGAATTTTAAGACCATCGGGCATGCCAGGAATCTTTTCACTGTAATAAGTAACACCAGGCACTATAAGACTATCATCCAAGCCAGGGATGTTTAGACTACCAGGCTTGTCAGGGAATTGATGACCAAAGTAATGCACATCAGGCATTTTAGGACCATCAGTCATGCCAGGAATTTGAAGAGCATCACCAAAGCCAGGAAGTTGAAGACCATCAGGCATGTTGGGAATTTTATATCTGTAAAAATACATGCCAGGCTTTATAAAACCGTCAGGTAAAGCTGGAATTTTAAGACCTTCCGGCTTGCCAGGAATTTTAATATCAGGCTTGTCAGGAATTTGAAGACCATCAGGCACGTCAGGCATTTTATGACTGTAAGAATACATGCCAGGTGGTATAAGATCATCAGGAATGTCAGGAATTGTAAGATCATCAGGCATGCCAGGAATCTGAGGACTGTCACGCTTGCCAGGAACTTTCAGACCATCAGGCATGCCAGAAATTTTATAACTGTAATAATAGATGCCAGGTTTTATAAGATCATCGGGTATGTCAGGAATTTTTGCATCATCAGGCATGCCAGGAATCTTACCATCAGGCTTGCCAGGAATTTTAAGACCATCATGCATGCCAGGAATTTTATGACAGTAATAATAAATGCCAGGCCTTATAAGATCATTAGGTATGTTAGGAATTTTAAGACCATCGGGCATGCCGGGAATCTTTTCACTGTAATAAGTAACACCAGGCACTATAAGACTATCATCCAAGCCAGGGATGTTTAGACTACCAGGCTTGTCAGGGAATTGATGACCAAAGTAATGCACATCAGGTGTTTTAGGGCCTTCATGCATGGCAGATGTCTTAGGACCATCATGCATGACAGGTGTTTCAGGATCATCAGGCATGCCAGGAATTTGAAGAGCATCACCAAAGCCAGGAAGTTGAAGACCATCAGGCATGTTGGGAATTTTATATCTGTAAAAATACATGCCAGGCTTTATAAAACCGTCAGGTTAAGCTGGAAATTTAAGACCTTCGGGCTTGCCAGGAACTTTAATATCAGGCTTGTCAGGAATTTGAAGACCATCAGGCACGTCAGGCATTTTATGACTGTAAGAATACATGCCAGGTGGTATAAGATCATCAGGAATGTCAGGAATTGTAAGATCATCAGGCATGCCAGGAATCTGAGGACTGTCACGCTTGCCAGGAACTTTCAGACCATCAGGCATGCCAGAAATTTTATAACTGTAATAATAGATGCCAGGTTTTATAAGATCATCCGGTGTGTCAGGAATTTTTGCATCATCAGGCATGCCAGGAATCTTACCATCAGGCTTTCCAGGAATTTTTAGACCATCATGCATGCCAGGAATTTTATGACAGTAATAATAAATGCCAGGCCTTATAACATCATTAGGTATGTCAGGAATTTTAAGACCATCGGGCATGCCAGGAATCTTTTCACTGTAATAAGTAACACCAGGCACTATAAGACTATCATCCAAGCCAGGGATGTTTAGACTACCAGGCTTGTCAAGGAATTGATGACCATAGTAATGCACATCAGGCATTTTAGGATCATCAGTCATGCCAGGAATTTGGAGAGCATCACCAAAGCCAGGAAGTTGAAGACCATCAGGCATGTTGGGAATTTTATATCTGTAAAAATACATGCCAGGCTTTATAAAACTGTCAGGTAAAGCTGGAATTTTAAGACCTTCAGGCTTGCCAGGAACTTTAATATCAGGCTTGTCAGGAATTTGAAGACCATCAGGCACGTCAGGCATTTTATGACTGTAAGAATACATGCCAGGCGGTATAAGATCATCAGGAATGTCAGGAATTGTAAGATCATCAGGCATGCCAGGAATCTGAGGACTGTCACGCTTGCCAGGAACTTTCAGACCATCAGGCATGCCAGAAATTTTATAACTGTAATAATAGATGCCAGGTTTTATAAGATCATCGGGTATGTCAGGAATTTTTGCATCATCAGGCATGCCAGGAATCTTACCATCAGGCTTGCCAGGAATTTTTAGACCATCATGCATGTCAGGAATTTTATAACTGTAATAATAAATGCCAGGCCTTATAAGATCATTAGGTATGTTAGGAATTTTAAGACCATCGGGCCTGCCAGGAATCTTTTGACTGTAATAAGTAATACTAGGCATTATAAGACTATCATACAAGCCAAGGGTGGTAAGACCACCAGGCTTGTCAAGGAATTTATGACCATCGTAATGCACATCAGGTTTTTTAGGACCATCAGGCATGTCAGGCCTTTCAGAAATGCTGGGATGTCCAGATTTAGGTGGCAATTTGCTGGTAGGTTGAGATCTTTCTGGTACTAATGGTTGTTTAGGTCTTAAGGTTGCAAGTGATGAAGGATCTTCATCTTCTTCTTCTGATTGTTGTGGTCCTGTAGATCTAGGTGTTGCCTTAGGATCACCTGTAGGTTGTTTTTTTGGTTCTGAAGATCTGGGGTTTTTTTCTCTTGGATCCCCTTTTGGTTCTTGTGGTCCTGAAGATCCAAGTTGTGCTGTGGGATCCCCTGTTGATTGCTGTTGTCCTAGACATCCGGGTTGTGCTCCAGGACCCCATAGTGATGTGGCTTTTGCTCCGGGACCCCATTTAGGCATTTTTAGTTCTCCTGGAGTCTCAGGTTGTGCTCTAGGATCCCATTTAGGTGTCTGCCATTGTGCTGGTAATTGGTGTTGTGATCCAGGACTCCATGAACTTTGAGAACCATCAGTTATGCTGGGCATTCGAGAACCATCAGGAGTTCTGGCTTGTGCCCCAGGATCCCATTTAGTTGGTTGCCATTGTCCTGGAGTTCCAGGTTGGGCTCCAGGATCCCGTGTGTGCTGTACAGGTGGGGCAGGTATTTGGCTTTGTCCAGGAAGTGTATATGCCTTCAGATGCGCTAGAATTGCAGTAAGCAGGCCTATGTATCTGTCTGAAGGACAGTCAGGTTCTGTAGATGGTTGCAGCTCTCCTGGATATTCAGGTTGTTGTCCAGGACCCCTTTTAGGTGGATGCAATTGTCCTTGAGGTCCAGATTGTGCTCTGGGACCCCCTGTTAGTGGGTGTTGTTTTCCTGGAGATTCAGGGTGTTTTCTACTAGGAGCTGGTGCTTTTACAAAACTAAAAGAAATGAAGATAGAGTGATTATTGATTATTTATCTGATCATGCAGCAGCTTATTCCTCATGGTTGGATTTATGGCCCCAGTCAGTGCAACAACAGAACTGCACATTTGTAGGATTTAAGGACATGTTTTTCAGATTTTTGAGATATTTCTAGGATTTAAGGACATTTCTGTGATTGTAGGACATTTTTAAGTTTTTTTTTATTTTTGAGATATTTCTCGGATAAATGTTCAGATTTCTGGGATTTATGTCTTAAAATGTTCTTCAGCGTGGCCGTGGCATGTAAGCATGTGACCCCGAGAGATTTATGTGTGTACATATATTATAGATAGATTATATAGATATATTGTAGATACATTTTTGATATAAGTTTAACAAGAGTCTATGTATACAGGTCTGTAATAAGTAGTGTATATTATGGTCAGAATTGTAATTATTTCAATATAAGTGTGTGTGTGTGTGTGTGTGTGTGTGTGTGTGTGTGTTGGTTCATATATGACAAGCCTTAAAAGTATATTTCAGAGTTTTTGATAACAGTTTGATCATGTAATAACGGGGTAGGATTAAATACATTTATACTCCCTCATTATGTTCTAATTAAAGACATCAATCAATAATTGAAAGAAATAAGTGAGCCATAAAGAGACAATTAATAGTAACACTGAGGACAAAAACAGCAAGTTATTTTTAAAAGTCCTAGGTGGATACAGATGTGAACCAGGTGCTGCACAGGAATAAGAATTATTACCGAGAGACAGAAAAACTACAGGTGATGAAGAGAAAGAATTACTGAAAATAAAACAGAGGACAGACAAGTGTTTGTAAAAATAATCTCACCTCTCTCCGCTGTCATCATAACCCTCTCCTTTGACTCTTTTTTTGTCTCTTTGGCAGTCTTCCTCCGATGAGGATGAGGATGAGGATGAGGATGAGGATGAGGATGAGCCTGAGTGAACTACACAGCAAATAATCAACCATTACAAAGAGCAACAACAACTTGAAGTTCTGCGTCTCTAAAGCAAAATAAGTTGCTTTTCACTGAAATTTGCATGTTTGTAATGACGACTAAGCAAACATCCATGTGGACAAAAAGTAAACAGTGCAATTTTATACCTCCAAATCGGCAAAAGCGGTGGCCCAATTTGTGATGATTTTGAGTTGCCCGTCTGCCCCAACGCGTTATGGTTCATGGTACAAATGCTTTTTTTAAAAAAAAAATTTTAAATTTGTGATGAGGCCGTGTTCTAGTCATAAGAGGATGTTAAGCTGCTCTGTAATGTTTCACCTCTTGGGGACCTGCCTTTTGACAAGTCCCCATAATGTAACATACTTTAACAAGTCCCCACAATGTCATAAGCGTAGATATAAATATACATACACACACAGGACATATTTTATTCTTACCTGACACTATGAGTCCAATGGCCAGCACTGAAACATACACAAAAAATTTAATTCTGACACTAAAGTGTAAAGTAAATCTGACTCTAATGCAGCATTTATATGACTTTACATTGAGATCAATGCACACATGTTGATTAAAAATGAATAAGAGCATTGGTTAGAACATTAATGGATATCATTGCTCTCTCTTGTCATAGTCTTACATTAACTTAAAAAAACAGGCTGCAGCAATTAGTTTATTAAACCTTTGAAACCCAAACTGGCTTGATCCCTTCTGCCCAATAATTAGCATGAAAATTGGCTAAAAAATAAATAAATAAATGAATAATAATTTTGTAACGTAATTTTTAAAATGTAATTAACAGAAGTGTCATCAAACAATTTTTCTCAGGTTTTAGAGGTTTAAATGCAGGTGAAATGCACCTGAATGCAGCACAAGAAAACTGATTCAGATGTTAAGGGGTCAATAAATAGCTGACAAACAATTAACCATCGCTGGTTTCAGCTTCTCTGATGTGAGATTTATGGAAAAAACAAGAAATTTGTAAAAAGACCCAAAAATGATCAAGAAATTAATAAAAAGCACAAAAATATCTTAAAATTAGAGGAAAAGGTAAATAACCTGGAAAAACTGCTTAAAAATAATAAGAACTCTGTAAGAGAATTTAAAATATGTTATGTTTATTATAAATGTAGTTTTCCCTGAGCTATTTTCCCCTGACATTTACCTTACCCTTTTGAAATTAATTTTCTCAACCTACTAATTTCTTGCAATTTGTGGAGCATTTTTTGCCATTTCCTCATGTATTTGAAAGGAATTACACCATTACTGCTCAGGTTTCAAAGGACAAAATACTCATGAAAAACATGAAAGACTATTTATTATATTTTTATATACAATGTTTATTTTATATAGTGTGTTTTTTATGTTACTGTAGTTTTTCTGAGATAATTACAACAAAATTCTATTCCATGTGCACTGTTGTGTATAACTGGAATGACAATAAAGTAAATCTAAGTCTGAAAGCAGCATCACAAAAGTGATGTCAGGTTTCAAAGGGTTGAAATTTAAAAAAAAAAAAAAATCATCAGTTGTGGTAATAAAAAAAGAGAAAAAAATCGAGATTGATTTGTCTTTTTTTTTCATAAATTGAAAAATTTCAAATTAAATCTGGATGTGGGTCACACTACTCCCTCCCAATATTTACAGAAATAATAATTATTTGTAAAGTTCCTACAGCTTAAGGTTAATTAGATTTAGATATTTTTAATGCCACTAAGAATGAAATTTAAGACCAATTTTACAACAACCAAACATACAACATAACATAAATCATTTTTTATTTTCGTTTTTAGTGTGAGTGTTGCAAGGGTAATTTGGCAAATGCTATATGTTTAAAAAAATAATAAAAAACATCAAATAAAATATATTACCAGTTATTTTGAAAATTTTCAACATCAGGAAAGAAAAAATCAAAGAATCGTACTTTGCAAATCTCGTCGACATCTGAAAGATTTATTTAAGAAATTTTAATACTAATTAACCCTTTGAAAACTTAATTGCTATCAGCTTTCTTGTGGTGCATTTAGGTGCCTTTTGCAAGCATTAAACCCTTTGAAAGCTGAGCAAATTGGTTTGATTTCTTTCAGTAACATGGGGGGAAAAGGCAATCAGCAACATGGCATAAAATGTCTTGCAAATTTAAAAAAGAAAAAAAGGTGACCAAAAAAAGGGCTGAAATTTAGCTTTAAAACAAGAGAAAGCGAGACTAATATCTTTAGGAAAAATATCAAGAAATCTATATTTATGATTATATATTTAAAACGAGGCAATGGGAAAAAAAAAACTTGTATATATTTATTATGATTATTGAAATTATAGATATTTTAGATCATTCATGTTTTTCTTTTACTTTGCTAATTTCAGGTAATTTTCTTCAAAATGTTTAACAAGTTCTTGTTCATTTTTACATCATATTTTAATGTTAAGTTGTTCATTGCACTTTTTAACACATTTTTGAACAAAATCAACACAACTTGCTCAGGTTTCAGAGGGTTAAAGCCTCATGTTTTTTAGATTAATAAATGTTTACGACTTTAAAGATCTGCGGTAACCCAGTGTTTGGCCTGAAGTCTCTTTCAGGGAGAGTGCACATTAGTTAAGTCAACATTATATCCTAACTTTCTTAACAAAAAACTTCATTTTGAAATTGAATTCTGTGAAAAAAGCAACATAATTTTTCTGTATGTTGACGCTGCAGGTGCAAAGATCAGACTACTCACAGGCCAGCAGGCTAAACTTGACCATGACGGCGGGTCTGCAGGTGGCTCTGCAGGCAGCTCGCCACGCCACACGTCTCGTCAGAAAACAACTGCAGACTTCCACGGACCCCGAAGAGAGTGACGACTCCTCCGAATCAACGTAATCATTTATACACTGAACTGTGAGTGACTCACGCTGTTTGATCAAGAACACACCTCACAGGTAGAGATCAAACACACGGATCTTATTTTAATATTGAGACTCTTGGGGGTGTTAAGGGCAGAAACTGCAGATGAATCATTGGAAATTAATTAATGCCTCGAGATGTTCACTTTCAAAACATCACACAGACCTCAGAACTGTGTTTGCCAACCAGAATATTTTGTCAAAACACCAACTGAAACCTTCCAAACACTTCACTCTCTTCAAACTTCTCCTTGAGTGTCTTTAAATGACTGAAAAACTAAAATGTTCACCCCCCTGCAGCCTGACAGGATCTCAAACAGGATGTCAAATATTCAAACGCAAGACATAAAATTTACTGCATCACACACATTTCCCCAAATTTTAAGTGCATGTCTTTAAACAGTGAGAAATTTCAACAAGGATCTCAGCAAGGACATCCCTAAAAAAAAGACCACGTCTGGATGGCAGCATATGTTGCTCCAAAACCTGTATGTGCCTTTTAGCGTTCATGGCGCCTTAACAGATGTTACCCATGATGCCATGGGAACTAGCATCCCCATCCATCACACGCACACCTTCACAGAATCTGGATGCTCCTTTTCCTCTTTAGTGCGGAAGACATAACGTCCATAATGAAATGTGGACTCGTCCGTCCATCTCAGATGAGCTCAGGCCACCAACATTTCTGTCCCCACATTGTCTGGCTTTGATAAAAGATGTGGTCAAAAAAAAGGAAAAAATATTTTCCTTTAAAAAATTTCCAATACGTGTAACGATAAAAAATGGCTAAAAGTTTAAAGAGAAAAAAAATCTCATCAAATTTTTTTTAAGAAAAATAAATTCCCAGACTTTTTAAAGGAAAAAAATGATAAAATGTTTCTTTAGATTAACATTTTTTAAGGAAAAATAAAACATCAATTTTCTTTTCTTGCCAAAAGATATTTAGAAAAATTACCAAAATTAAAATGTGTTGTGTTTTTTTTTTAAATTGTATACAAGTTTTAAAGAAAAGAAATCACTAAAACAATTTGAAGAAAAAAAAATCACCAAAATATATCTGTTTTAATTGAAAAATATTAAAGAAAAAAAGCTGAATTTTTTTTTTTTAATCACCAAAAACTCAAGAAAAAAATCACCATAATGTTTTCTTTAAAAATTGCCAAAAATGCATAAGACGAAACAAAACAAAGAGAAAACCAAAATCTTTTAAGGAAAACTTTTCTTCCAAACCCTAAGCATGTTTCCTTCAAAAATCAGCAAAAACTTTTAGGGAAAAAAAATCCAAAGCCAAAGTCTTTTCCCAACTTTTTTTTAATAACGTAATGCAGCCATCAAACTGCAAAGAATGAGTGAATAATTACAAAAAACAATAGTTTTGCAGTATGAATATTAAGTATCTTTTCTCTGCACTGTATCAGTTGAATTTTTGAATTCAGATTTGCAAATCGTCACAGTCTGCTTTTATTTCTGTTTCACGCAACATCCAAACTTCTTGGAGTCAGGGTCGTAGATTTCACCACCAGAGGAACGAAAACTACGAGCTGAAAACAAGATTCTGGATCGTTTTTCTGTCTCGAGTTCGATATGAGATAATATCTGATGTAACAATGTGTGTGTGTGTGTGTGTGTGTGTGTGTGTGTGTGTGTGAGAGTGTGAGTGTGAGTGTGTGTGAGTGTGTGTGTTGTAGCAGCGCCCTCCCCTGCAGCTTCTCTAAACACGGAGGTGAACACACACTTGAGGCTGTGATTGTCTTAAACCAATATGTGAGTAGCGTAGTGAGAGTGTGTTTGTGTTGCCCTGCAGACAGGTGTGCGTGTGTGTGTGTGTGTGTGTGTGTGTGTGTGTGTGTGTGTGTGTGTGTGTGTGTGTGTGTGTGTGGAGCTGAAGAAGAAGAAGATTGGTGTGATGAGCAGGTTCACAGAAGAGTAAATTTCACACAAGAGCACAACTCTAACCCTAAATATATGTTGAAAGTTTTGGAAAAGTCATCAAATTTCGGGTCCCAAACCTGTATAATAACTCATGATGTGTTCATGGACCGTCAGAATTTTTTTAAAATCCAACAACAATTTCTGTTTTTACAGTTTCTGGTTATGATAAATGGTGTTATTTTTGGTGATTTTTAAAGAAAGCAGGTCCACAGGTTTGGAAGGCATGGTTTTTGTTTTTTTTTTAAATCACCCAAAAATTTAAAAGAAAATAAGTATCACCAAATATTTTTTTTAAAAGTTCCAAAAATAAAAAGGGCTAATTGTATTAAAAAAGAAAATATATCCTCTAAATTTAAAAATTACCAAAATGTTTCTAAAGTAACATTTTTCTTTTAGAAATGCCAAACATATTAAACTTTGACCTCGATTGTTTGTGAATATTTCACACACTCAATGAAACAAACGACAAACGCATGTGAGACACGAGTGTGTTTGATTTATTTAATTTAAGTGAAATGTAATGGTTTCTGTGTTTCGTAGAGAGAAAGGTGAACGGAGGCGCTCTAGTCCAGGGTGTAGATGTTCTCCTGGACTGGTCTCCTCATCCGGATCTCGTAGATGATGTGAGGAGGTTCTTCAGAGGAGAAACTGCAGGAGAGCACGAAATGGTAAACAGCGGCTCTTATAGTCAGTTTAGCATTTCAGTAACTTTATCGAGCGCTGAGGTGAAACCAGAACTTCTGCTACAAAAGTGAGAATATCTCTGCAACCCTTTCAAACCTGGATCCCTTTTCCTGTGCTGCGTTTAGACGCCTTTCACAGGTTTTCAAACCTTTGAACACTAAACAATTTGGTTTAGTGAGGAACCTAGCATGAAGTTTCCCCCAAAATTACAAAAAAAAGTAGGTTTAGATAAGTATTATTATTATCATTTAAAGCTAGAAATAAAAAAAATCCAGCTCACTATATATATTCCTTTTTGAAACTGAACCATTATAATTTTTAAGCAGTTCTCCAGATCATTTCATTTATTTATTTATTTTACTTTCCCTTTTTTTTGTTTGTTGGGTTTTTTTTCCAGTAATTTTCTTGCTGATTTCTGTGTAATATCTAATCAAGTTGCTCATGGTCTTTCTCCCATGTATTTGAAAGAAATCAAGCAGGTATACCCAGGTATTGAAGGGTTAAAGATCCAATTGACAAAACTGATAATTATAAATCCAGATTTGTAACAGTGACAGTTTTTTTTTAATCTTCAGTAAATTAAACTTTAAACTGAGACTTTTTTTTAGTAAAAACTACAAAAAAAAAGAAACATATTTTTTGTTTGTTTCCTTTTATTAGTCGATGCGTCCTGAAACCTTCATCGCTGTGTTGAACTCACCAGCCGGTTTTTATGGCTCTTCTGTAAACTCCACCTGCAGGAGGAAGTGAGATTTGAATTACAAAATATGAAATCTCCGAATTCTGTGAAGCGTCATAGGGGACCTATGACGCTTTTTAATTTTTTTATTTTCTTTTTGTCGGGTATTCATATGAAATGTAGCCAAAGTCTCAAGTAAAAGTTTGTAAAAGGCTTCAGACCATTCTGAATACTCTTCATAGTCGTCTGCTCCAGGCACTGCAAGTGTTTACATGCTACATGTAGCTACATGTAGCATGTAGCTACATGCCAACATGTAGCTACGTGCTAACATCCAGGAAAAAATAATCTTGGTTGTTGATGTTGATTTTGGATCATAATTATGCTGGAACATGTCTGCTCATGTTCAGTAGCTTTTATTGTTGATTTCTCACTTAAGAAACTGCAGCTATACACTTGCTAACACACTCATGCTAACGTCACGGAAATATATAATCTCGGTTGCTGATGTTGTCAATTTCTACCAGACTTCTGAGCTTTTTCCTGCTGGAACATGTTTGCTTATGTTCAGAAGCTTTTATTGTGGTTTTTCACAGAAGAAAGTGTCACTATACACGTTTTAGTCATTCCTCAACCGCAAGTACACTGCTACATGTAGCTACATGCTAATGTCATGGAAACATTAGTTTTTAATGTTAATTTCTTACAGATTTAGGGTCATATTCCTGCTGGGACATGTCCGGTTGAGTTTAGAAGCTTTAGTGGTGTTTTTTCATGGTAAAAAGTGCTGCTTTTCGGTCTGTTATGTGATACTGACGACCCATAAACCAGCTTGGGCTTTATCAGAAGGGGGTCTTAAATAAACCATACATGTTTTTGAACATTCAATCATGCAAACACATTCAAGGAGAAACCTAAATCAAAAATGAGCGTAATGTGTCCTCTTTAAGTAATTTAATCATATTTACTTTGAAGCAAAGCACGATAGCAGCACATTCTGGGTGATATCATCTGAATATTATGGTAAAAAAAAAAGGAAAACATACGTTTGAAGGCCAGAAAGAGGAAAACTCCGGCTAAGATCAACAGCACAGTGAGGGAGAGCGAGAGGACGGGAACGTTGATCTGAAGAGAGACAGACGGCAGAGAGTCCTTTACCTGAAGACAGAGGGTGAGAAAGACAATAAAAATAATATATAAATATACACTTCAAAATAATTACAGTGTATCTGAATAAAAAGGACGCACAGGAATAAGGCACAATGTGAGCATTTAGTTAAGCCTTTGAAAACAAGTCTTTCGTTGCCTTTGCACGGAGTCGGATCAGCTGTTTATACTCATACAATCAGGCGACGGCAAACCGGACATTATTTCAGTGGACGATAAAAGCAGCCAGCAGAAAATACGGGACATGAAACAGCAAACACCACCGCTGTTAAAATATTAGGATAAAATATTTATTCTTTTTGACTTCCTTAGCAACAGAATTTACAGCTAACTGCTAATTTGTTTGTTAATTGTCAATTCTAGAAATGTCCTTAAGTCCTAATAACTTCCTAAAATTCGAGAAATGTACTTAAGTTCTAGAAATGTCCTAAAATTCTTGAAAGATCGTAGAAACATCGCAAAATCCTAGAAACGTCCTAAAATTCAAGAAACATTTTAAAATCCAAGTAATTTCCTAAAATCCTAAAAACAACCAAAAATCCCAGAAATTTCCAAAAATCCTTGAAATGTCGTAAAATCCAAGAAACATCCTAAAATCCTACAAATGTTTAATAATCTAAGAAATTTTCCCAAATCCAAAGAAAGTCCTTAAACCTGGGAAATGTCCCAAAATCCTAATTAGTCTTGAAATCGTAGAAACATCCTAAAATCTTGGAAAAGCCTGTAAAGAAGATATTGAGCTGGTGAACACAGGACTCTGGTGGTTTAGATTCAGCACCTGGAGTGTGTCAGGGAGGTTTTGGTTTCTCACCGTGACGGTTTCGGACCGCAGCAGCGTGGAGTTCCTCCTCAGAAGGTCCAGCTGAGACGACAGCAGAGATTTCCAGTTTACTGCACAGAAACAGAGACACACTTTTAAACGGGGACATCCAGCAGCTCATAAATCTGAACAATAATCCAAAAAATGCCAAATCTACTTAAATTTACTTTCCTAAACCAAACCGGTTTATGCTTACTTGCCTGTACTTGTATACTACATAGCTTAATTTTCCTAAATCAAAGCTACGTAACTTTCCTAAACATAACCTACGTAACTTTACTTTGAAACCAAACCTACGTAAAATTACTTGCCTAAACCATAGCCACAAAACTGTCTTTTCACAATTCTCACCTGTGTAGCTTTATTTTCCTAAACTTAAACTTAACTTAACTTTTCTTAACATAATCTACGTTACTTAACTTGCCTAAACCAAAGATACGTAACTTAATTTTCCTAAACCGAATTTATGTAGATTTCCTCAGCCGATCCTGAACTATGTAATTTTACTTTTGCCTAAACTGAACCTATGAAACTTTATTTGAAATGTTTTCTCGTAACGTTCGCTTGTTCCGGTCTGTTTTGTGTTCAAGTCTGGCAAAAGGTTAAATCTTATTCTGAAATCTTTTTTTGAAAAACAGCTAAATATTCAGCCGTTCAAATGTTTCAGATGAGAGTTAGATACACTTTCTGTTCTCCGACACAACAAACTGTTCCCAGAGCCAGGCTTTGATGTTCAGGTATCTGGGCGCAGCAGGTCGATCTGTGGCTCACCTGTGGAGGCCGACGGCTCCGTCACCTGATTGGTTGTTGTTGATGTGGTTGTGGTTGGAGGTGAACTGGTGACCGGAGCTGAGACAGAAAAAAACCCATTAAACCACACATCTGCTTCAGTACGATCTACAGAGCTGAGATTCGGGTCTTGTCTTCATGTTAATGGACATTTTTGAATACTGATGTTTGATATAAAACTGATATGTTAACACAGTTATAGGTTTCTTATTTTCGGGGTTCCAACAGTCATGATAAATCGGAAAAGTCATGGAATTTGCAAATACCAATTTCCAGGCCATGGTCAGTCATTGAATTTAGTTTTACAGACCTGTATAGTAACACATGATGTGTTAAAAGCCTTCAAAAATTTGAACATCCATCCATAATTTTGTTTTGTAATAAATGGTGTCATTTTTGGGGATTTTTTTTATATCACAGAAAAGAAAAAAATAAATAAAGAGCAATTCCAAAAAATTGAAAAAAATAAATAAATAAACTGCCAAATGTTTTCTTTAAAATCGCCAATATTTGTTTTAAAAAACTACCAAAATATTTTATTGAAAATTTGCCAACATATTTTTAAGACATATCACCAAAAATGTTTGAAATGCCAAGAATATTAATATTTTCTTTAAAAAATAATGTCCAAAATGTTTTTCTAAAGAAATCCCCCCCAATTTTTTTTTTTTCCTTTAAAAGTCTCCAAAAAATGTAACTTTCTTGTGATATCTCACCAACACGTTGAGGGAATCTCTTCAAATTTGGCACAAACGTCCACTTGGACTGAAGAATGAACTGATTACAATTTTGTGATTGGAGGTCAAAGGTCAAAGTCAACATGTTTTTGATGCCATGATTCAAGAATTCAAACAAACAGTAGCTATTATGACAGAATATCACAAATTATCTAATAAGATAAAATGATAAACAGATCATTTTTTAACTGGGACTCCTTCTTTAAGGACATTTCTTTGAGTCTTGAAACAGTCGGCGTGCGCTCATAAATATTAAAAAATACTGTTAGTGATGAATCATGAATTCACGAATTTGTTCTTTAATGTCAGCACGTGTTCGGACTCACCTTTGACCACTCTCAGGTTCATGATCACCTTCTTGTCGTTGAAGATCCCGTCGATGTCCACCCTGCAGCAGTACGGCCCGCTGTCCGTCCGCCTCACGTTCAGGATGTCCAGGTCCATCTGTCCATCCAGCACGTCCCCCGTCAGCCGGTATCGGTCCGTCACCTGCAGCGCCAGGTTTCAGGTCAGTATTATTAGAGCCTGTCTCCGCTCTTGTTAGCGTGAGCGTGAACTCTGACCTTAGTGATGACGCCGTGCTCGTCCGTCTGCACCAGGATGTTGTTGCACCAGAAGGTCCCGCAGCCGCGACCCCAGCAGACCCGACTCAGCCCGAACCGCTTCACCGAGTACTGACACGTCAGAGAGGCCACGCCCCCCTCCGCCACTTTAAAACAGGAAACAGACAAAAACGGTCCTCCTGCAGCACAGAGGTTAAAAAAAAATGGGTAAAAAATAAATTCACTTAATGTTAACCCTTTGAAACCCAGAGAGACATCGCTTTCCTTGCGTTGCTTTCACAATTTCTTTCTAAACTCTGGGGAAAAAGGCAAAGAGCAGCTCGGTAAGAAATTTTCCACCAAAAATGTCAAGGGACAAAAGAAAAAACTACATTTTTAATGATCATAATTACACATTTAAACTGATGTTACAGAATTATAATTTCTTAAGCACTTTTCCAAGTCTTGCTGGCCTTTTTTAACTCAAGTCAATCAAAATCTAAAAGTAAATACAACAAAATAAAATGATTTTAAAAAATAAAAAATAAAAACAATTAAATTTTGCAAGACTAAAAATTGTAACAGTAAAATATTTATTAAAAAAACTCATTATGTAAAAGTAAATACAACAAAATAAATAAAGTACCGTCAAGTAAAAAGGATATGGTGATAAGTCAAAGGTCAAGGTCACTGTGACCTTACAGCCATGTGGTGATATTTCTAGTTTAGTTCTAAATCGACACAGTAGAATTAAAAGTTATGTAAAAGTATAAAATATTAACATCAAACTTAGTAAATATTTGTATTTGTATTTGTAACTACATACAGAAGTAAAAGTACTGATGGAGAATATTATGTATGATATTACTGTATTATAGTTATTTATGTATTGAAGTTGATTAGTTTAATGTTGCAGCTGTGAAGGTGGAGCTCGTTTTAACGACTTCTGCTGCCGGGAAACTTAATCTATGAGATCACATTTATTATTGATTATATTTTATTAATTGGTGATGTCAGCAGGTTGCGTCTCACCTGACAGGACGAAGAGGAAGATGATGAAGGTCTGAGGCGTTCGACAGCGGCAAGGCGAGGCGGCAGCCATCCTGTGAGTGTGTGTGTGTGTGTGTGTGTGTGTGTCCATTGTCCAGTGAGACGAAACAGTGTGTCTCTGTGACGGAGCGGAGGGAGGGGTCAGAGACACACTGTGTGTGTGTGTGTGTGTGTGTGTGTGTGTGTGTGTGAGACGTCTCCATGATCAAGTCTTCATTGATTCTTTCATGTCCCAAAAAACTGAAATGGTTGTTGAATTTTACATGTTAACATTTACTGAAAACTTAGTATTTTAACTCACATATACACTATACAGTCATTTTTTTGTGTTTTACAAAGTTTTTAAGTAATCAACTCAACTTTATTTTTTTTTAAGCACCTTTAACATGCAGCCAAAAAAATGATGCAACAACAAACACAAAACAAGTAACAATAAATAAAACTTTGCAAAAGATTACAAAAATGAAAAGGAACAAAAAAAGTCACACAAGGCACAATAATATTAGACGAAAAATAAAAACAACAAAAAAAAGATAAAGACGAAAGATGGCAGTAAAATGTTTACAGATGTCATTAATAGAAGTCAACAGAACAAAATCAAATTAGATAAACGTCAATACAACAAAATATACACAGATATATTTTTGCAAGACTAAAGATCACAAAAATAGAATGTTAACATCATTAAACAGAAGTCAACACAAGAATTTTAAATAATATAGTATAATAAAAAAATAAAATAAAATTTTGGAAGTGCAAAAAAAAACAACAATTAAATAATAAAATTTTAAAATTGAAAAGTTAATAAACCTAAATAGTTAATATAAAATTAAAATACTAAATAATAACAGATTTTTTCACAACTAAAAAATACAAGTATAAAATAAAAAATCATTATATAAAAGTAAATACAACAAAATAAAATAATATAAAATAAATCAAAAACAACTAATACAATTTTTCAGAATAGAAGAATAAACTTTAAAATTATATTTAAAAAAATACATAACATTTCTTTCATGACTAAAAATGATATCACAATAAAATGTAATAAATAAATTAAACAAATAAAAGTCAATAGAACTGATGATGATAAATGTAAAGACAAACAGAAATTAAACCATTTTAAGAGAGTGTGAAAAAACGATCAGTTTCCACTGATGGAGGAAAACACTGGAACACAAAAGGACTCTGTCTCTGCAACACACACACACACACACACACACACACACACACACTGTCGTTGGCTGTGTGGAGACGTCGCTGAAACACAGAGGACTCATTATTCACATCAAATATTTCTGTTTTCACCCCCTCGGCTCAGTTTCTCCCAAAACTGACAGAGTCAGCGACGAATGTAAAAACTCATTTAATCAAAACATGTTTTCAAAATAAAACTTTAAATACGATCCCACATCAGAGCCACATGGCTTCCTGCTGATCAGGAGGAACATTTTAGAAATTCAGTGAAATTAATTGTTAGATTTTTTTTTTTTGAAAATTGGCTTTATTTCTTTCAAAAACATGGGAAGAAACAGTGAGCACAAAAAGAAGAAACAACCCAAAAATTAGCAAGAAATCAGTAAAAATACAACAAAATTACCTTAAAAAATGTTTTTTTTAAGGAAAATTAAACAAACAAAAAAGAACTGAAGAAATTTACCTGAAAATTATTTTGTTTTTGTTTTTTAAGTTTTTTTAAAGTAAAAAAAAACAAAAAAACAAAACAACAACAACACAAGGAAATTACCTGAAAATTAGTTTTTAGAAAAAGGTTTTAAAGAAGTTAAAAAAAAAAAAAAAACACACACAAGCTTTGGAAAACCAAAGGAAATGACCTGAAGAAAAGTGCTTAAAATTATTTTTTAAATTCTGTAAAAACATTTAAATATGTAATTATGATTATTATCTATGAAGTGTTTCCTCGGCTTTTTTCTTTTTTCCGTAGATATTTTTCACTAACTTTTACAAATACATTTCTAAATGTAATCTTTTTTTTTTAGTTTGTATAACGTTTGTTACCCAGTTGCTCGTTGCCTTTTTTTCAAATGTTTTTGAGAGAAATTGCACCGAGATGCTCAGAGTTCAAAGGGTTAAATTCTTGTGAGAGGCGTCTGAAATAAGAAAATGAATAAGAAAAGAGATGTTGCTCCAGGATTTAAACAGTTAATGAGCATGAATCATGTTTTCTGTTTGAAGATGAAAAGAAAAGGCTTCACACCTGGAGACAATTATACAAAGAAAAGCGTGAAAACATTGTTGAATTTGTGATAAAGTCATTGAAAAGTTGAATGAGTAATAATGAAAATTAACTTGTCGTCTTTTCTCTCGCACAGTTTTCTCCGCATTCAGATCGAAAGACAATATTGATCCAGAGGACAAATATTAGAGATCAAACAGTTTGTGAGCCCGAAGGGAGCGAAGCTGCAGGATCATATCGATGAGGACGAGATGAGTCACACCGCAGAGACTCGCTGATGTTTAACGAGTGAACGTTAATGAACTCTCCGTCAGGGAGGAAAGCTTTTTCTGGTTTTTTAGCCGCGCTGAGTGACTCTGGAAAAAAAATATCAGGTGTTGATCCCACTTGAGGTCCGTTTTAGGACCATCTGAAACTTGAGAGTCCAACAATAATTTTCATACGTTAAGTTTTCACAGTTTCTGGCTGTGATAAATGCTGTAATTTGGTGATTTGTATTTTGGCGGGCACGTGGGTTTGGAAGACATGTTTTATTTAAAATAACCCAAAATTTTAAAAGAAAAAAAAAATAGCAAAAAAGGTTTAAAGAAAAAAAAAAATCACCTAATGAACAACAAATTCCCAAACACATTTTTAAATAGTGGCCAAAGGTTTTGAAAATGGCCAAAAAATGTTTTTTTTTTAAATAAATTAATACAAAATAAATCCAGTTAAAGTTGTATGCCCCTCCCTTGAGCAAAAGGGAGGGGGATTAAAAACAAACTGATGAAGTTTTCAGGACAAACGAGCGTTAATAAAAATCTGGAGTCTTTTTTTGTTGTGAACTTGTTGATTTTCTGCAGAAATCAGTCAGAAAGAGTCGCGCTGCCTCCTGCTGAGACTCTCTGAGAACTACATCAGTCTGCATCCCACAAATAAAACCACAGAGCGCATCGCAGGGTATGATCACATCAGATTATTATTTGACAGATTATATACAGTCTGTGATAAAAACTCAGAGGCAGAGAGGGAGAAAATATTCTGATCAGTACAAGTACTAACAGTTAACATCCTAACGCAATAATAATTATTATTAGACTTTTTATAAAACATTGAGTTATTTTAGTTAGTTTTTTGTTCATATATGTATGTATTTGTTTGTTTATTTAGTTTTTAAATGAGTTCATGTATATTTTTATGACATTTCTTCTGTCACTGGGTTTGAAAATGTTTTTATTTTCAATTTTTATTATTTTTATTATTTTATTTTTTCATTTTTTTGAATCATTTTTATGCTGTATTCTGATTACTTTGTTAAATGGGTCGTTTTTTATGATATGATGATTTTTTTTAGGGATTCATTTATGTACTTGTTTATTTATTGTTTATGGTTATTGTAGCGTTGTTGTTGTTTATTTATTTTTTCTTTTCGGGCGGGGTCTTTTGTTATTTATGACCGGAAATGCTTCTGTTTTTTTTCACAAAATAATTTGTCAAGATGCGGAAGTGAGACTCTTATTTTGAAGGTCGCCGCGGGCGGAAGTGGTAGCTGGCCGGACGCCGGTGTTTTTGGATCAAAGTCCGTCAGAAAACCGTCAAACTGACAGAAAATAACGGAAAATAAAGTCTGTGCGCGACGTTTAACGGGCCGCGGTAGCCGTGAGGGGCTCGCGCGCCACTCTGAGACGCTGTTTGTACGGATTTAAACCCGGAAATTAACGTCAAAGTGGACCGAAGTTTCCGGCTAACGTTAGCTCACCGGGAGGCTAACACCGAGCTAACAGCTAACAGCATCGCAAAGTAAAGGTGTCCACAGGTGAGCAGATGGTCGCGAGGGCCCGGACAGCCGTGAAAGGTGAGTGATTCACGGTTACACCGGAACAAAAACATGCTAACCGTTAAAGCTAACGGGAAGATGAAGTAACGTTTCCAGACTGCTTCACCTGTCCAGGTAAACAGTCACGCGGGACTCTTCTGCTAAACAAGCTGTTTTTATGTTTTTAAATGCACTTTGGCGCCTTTTTCACCCGAAAACTCTTTAATTTCACTTTAATTCTGAATTATGATGTTAAAAATGTTAGTAGTTACTGTATCTTGTGTTTATTTTACTGCTTTAGTTAGTTTATTTTTTCAGTAAAATGTTGGGGATTGTTATTTTTCCCATTATTTTTTTCATTTTATATATATATATATTAATTTAGTGATTTTTCTCTTTTAATAAATTGCGATTTATTTATTAATTTAGTGATTTTTTTTTTTTTTTTAAAGTGTAATTCTGGGGACTGTTTGTTGTCTATAAGAGTGAATATTTCAGTGTTTAAACTCAGTCACAGCAAAAACTTTAATCTTGACTTCTTTTGCTGCATTTATGGTTTTATTTTTTCCTTTATTGTTATTAAAAAGTTGTTATATTTGTAAAAGTTGTTGTCATTAGTAGTTAATCAGCTCGTTATTTCCTTCATAAAGAAATGTTCAGTTTAACAAACAGGAAACTGAATCTTTTCTGATTCACTGAATTGATTGATCGGAAAAGTCTGATGATCATTAATTATTAGCTTTAATCGTCCCGACGCTGAAGTCCTGATGAGGTTTTGGACTCCAGGTGACTCTCAGACGCCGTCAGGTGTGTTTGAAGTTATTGGACATGTGATGATGTCTCTCACTTTTAATGTCTCATCCGTCTCCGTCTCACGTGTCCAGGATGCTCCAGGGGCCGTACGCCAGCCTGGAGCGGGACCGTCCGCTCATCCGGCTCCCTTTCACCAGCTTCGCTGTGGTGACGGTGCTGCTGCCTCTGACCGGCCTCATCGCCTGCCTCTTCATCGCGCTCGTGTACCACTTTGAAGAGGCCACGTCCACGCACTGTCATGTGAGCACTTCAGAAAGTCGCGGAGAGACGGACAAACGTCTCACCTGTTGTCTCCTGTTTAATTTGTAGAATTTTAGGACATTTTTTTTAGTTTTAGGACATTTCTAGGACATGAGGACATTTTTAGGATTTTAGGACAGTGCTAGGATTTCATGACGTTTTTTGGATTGTAGGACATTTCTGAAGTTTTAGGATGTTTCTATGATTTTAGGATGTTTGTAGGATTTAAAATACATTGTTTTCTGTGCGTCCTCGTCCACCAGGTGTCAAACTACCTCCCGTCCATCAGTGCCGCCATCAGCCGCGTGCCGGAGCGCTACATCTGGCGTTGCTGCATCGGGCTGCACTCGGCGCCGCGCTACCTGGTGTCTGCCAGCTACTTCAGCTTCTACCGCGGCCGCTTCGCCAAGAGGCTCCCGGAGCTGCTGCTGAGCGGGCTGGCGCTCCTCAGCAGCCTCGCCGAGAACACGGGCCTGCTGCTGCTCACGTACGTGGCGTCCACCGAAACCTACAGTGAGTACAGCCGCTCGCCGCCGAATTCAACCCGGGCGGCTTCTCTGAGCTCGTCCAACAATTTAACCTGAGCGGGTTCATACAGTCATGAAAAACCTGGAAAAGTCATGGAATTTGAAAATGGCAAGTTCCAGGCCATTAAACATTTTGGAAAACTTAATATTCCCCGAAAGTTTTGGAAAAGTGCTGGTATTTTGTTTCACAAACCTGTATAATATCACATCGTGTGTTCAAGGACTGTTTGTAGTTTCTGGCAGATAAATGTGTAATTTTTGACTTTTAAGGAAAACATGCCTTTGAGGTTTCGTTATTAGTCACCAAAACAGTTTTAAAGAAAAAAATGCAGTTTTTATTCTTTAGAAATCACCAAAAATTTAAAAATGATTCTAAAAAAGGCACTTTTTCCCCTACAAATCTCAAGAAAAAATGCCCCAAACCCCCATTTTTGTCTCTCCATGCTGTTTGTAAGGCTGTTTGCAGTAAAGTTGTGACCGACGTTTACTCATTTTACTGTTAAATCAGCGTCAGACAGCCGCTGCTGACCTGCACTTTATACTAACTGAATAATTCACCGTCCAGCATCATCAGGTCCAACACAAACGGTGTGTGAATGTGACCGAGGTAAACAGAGAAAGTCTGAGCAGTAAAAACGTCCCTGCGCGCCGGTTCAGAAGGAACGTTTCTTCAAAAGTCATCCAAATTATTTAAAGAAAAAACATCTGCAGTTTATTTTCTTTAAAAAATTAATTATTTTCTTTAAAATTCACCAGTAATTTTTGAAGGAAAAAAAAGTCAATTCTTTTTCTTAAAAAAAAGGCATGTTTTTACAGTGGAGATACTCTGAGCAGTAAAACTCGTGTCCCTGCTCGTGGGTTCAGAAGGCACGTTTTCTTAAAAAGTCATCAAAAAAAAAAGAAATTAAAATTTAAAAATAACCATATTTTTGTAAAGATAAAAAAAATCTTTGAAAAATAATCAACATTTTTCAAAGAAAAAAAAGCCAACATTCTTCTTTAAAAAATCACATAAACTTAAAAAAAAGCCAAAAACTAAAATTAAGAATTATTTCAGAAGAAAAAAAATAATTAATAATTTTTTTTGTCTCTCCATGCTGTTTGTAAGGCTGTTTGCAGTAAAGTTGTGTCCTCGCTCTCAGAGCTGCAGGATCTCAGTGTGACGACGAGAATGAAATCAGCCTCAGCCGTGTTTATGATTTGATTATTTGGTTATCTGACGCCACAAAAGTCCTTTCATGGTTTGGGGAAGTCGTTTGTCTGCAGGTCATTCATTAAACTCACTTCCCCAAACTTCATTTTCCTGAACAACAACAGCAGCTTCACAGAGAGACACTCACAGGCTTCAAACGCATGAAAAACCTGGAGAAGTCATGGAATTTGCAAATAGCATTTCCAGGCCTGGAAAGGTTTCAGTAAATCAAACACACCCTGAAAGTTTTGGAAAAGTCATCGAAAAATCACCCAGTTTGTTTCTTTAACATGAAGGTTGGTTAAAAATCACCCAAAATGTTTACAGAATTTTTTTTAATTAAAAGATCAGAAAAAATTGCCAACATTATTATAGAAAAAATATGTTCAAAATCTAAGAAAAAATAATCAACAAGAATAAAGTTTACATTTTTTTTCTTTAAAAATAACCGAAAAAAATTTAAAGGAAAAAAAGGCCAAAATATGTTATTAATGATCACCAAAAAAAAGCTTTTTTTTCCTTTTTAAAGTTACATAAAAATGAACGAAAAAAATTGTATTTTTCTTGTCTTTAAAAACTGCCAAAAATCTGAAGAGACAAAACAAAATTTCCATTTTTTGTCTCTAAAGACCTGCAGTAAAAAAATGTTTGGTATTGAAATTTTGTCGTGGAGAAATCATAGAAAAGTCATGTTGGAAATTATGATGAACCTTATCTGAAAGTGCTGGTGACGTGTTTGTTTCTGCAGATGTTCATAAAAACGGTTTCATCGTGTTCATCGCGAGCTCGCTGCTGCACATGCTCATTACATGCAGACTGTGGCACGTGATCAGGAGACACTATGTCAACCCAGAGGTAAACAGTCTTATTCTGTCTCTGTCTGTCCGTCCCTCTGTGTCTCTCTGTGTCCATCTGTCTCCCTCTGTGTCCCTCTGTGGTAGAAGCTGCTGTTTTAACTAACCAACTAATTAATTTTTTTTTCAAATTTAATTATTTAATTTAATTAGTAATTATTTTATTTTTTAAAAAGTAGATTATTTAATTTTTTCAAATTTAATTATTAAAAATAAATAAATTAAGTTATTTAGCTTTTAAAAAATTAAGTTATGTAATTAAAAAAATTATTTAAATTTGAAAAGTTAGATTATTAATTTTTTTCAAATTTAATTATTAAAAATAAATGAAGTTAATTAGCTTTTAAAAAAATGAGTTATTTAATTTTCCTAAATTAAATTATTAAGAAATAATAAATTAAGTTATTTAATTAAAAAAAAAAATTATTTAATTTTTTAAAATTAGATTATTAAATTTTGCTCATTAGATTCGAGTCATTATGCAGTGAACCATCAGAGGTCTGAGAAATGTTGAGTCTCTCTGCGGCCGCAGTGTGATGTTTTCTGACGCGTTGTGCTGTGAAATAAAAAAGGGGACGTGCAGATGATGTTTTTCAGAGCGACAGCACGATGTCGCCCTCCGCCGGGTGTTTTCGGGGTCACGTGTCGAGCTGCAGTCGGGGCGCTCGTGGCTCGGCAGGAAACAGACGAACTGGTTCCTCGTTTTTGGCGTCTGAACTTTATTTCGGAGCTTCCCTGTTTGGTGACTCACTCGCTGATTGCAGCTCGCGTCATGTGACCGCTGAGCTCCCAGGAAACCTTCAGCAGCTGATCCAGAGGAGCCGCCTCTAATTTTAATATTTGGTGTTGTCGGGGATCCCCGAGACCTTTAACCCTTTGAGCTCTCCTTCAGTCTGCTGCAGCGGCGTCATGAAGCCTCGACATCTGACGACGTAACCTTCATCTGTAACTCCAGATCTAAAGACGGGCATCCACGTGTTTTTATATATCTGCATCTAGTCTGTGAGGTCAGAGCAGGTCTGAGGGACGGTCCTGATCCGACTCACGACGTGTTAAAGGATCGTCGGAAAGATGAAAATCCAGTGAAATATTTAATTTTCCCATCTCTGGCTCTTATAAATGATGTAATTTAGGCAGATTTTTTTTTTTTTTTTTTGACGGGTCTGGAGGTTTTGAAAGTGTTTTCTTTACAAATAACAAATAAATAAACGGGAAAAAAGTGAAAATTATTAAAGAAAAAAAATCAACCAATTTTTTAAAAATCTTAAAATTTGAACAGAAAGTAATGACATCACTTGGCGTCTCTACTTGTCTTCTTCTGTGGTGTTTATGTGTAAATAAAATCTACTGTCTCTCTGTGTCTTCTCAGGAAATGACGTCTTATCGCTGGAAGGTGCGTCTCTTCCTGTTTAACGTCAGCTGCTGTCTGGCCGCCGCATACTTCTTCAGACGCCACAACAAGTACTGTGAGACGGGAGGTGAGCCCTCTGTCCTCTCTGTCCTCTCTGTCCTCTCTGTCCTCACAGTCTACAGCAGGGACACTCAGCTGGCTTTATCTGAGGGACGCTTTTGCAAAAAAACAGGAGGCCGGGGGACAGTCAGAGCAGCCTCAGACGTGTTCCTAGGATTTTAGGATGTTTCATGTATTTTAGGACTTTTTTAAGATTTTAGGACATTTCTAGGATTTTAGGACAATTCTCATGTTTTTGGACATTTCTTGTATTGTAGGACATTTTTAGGATTTCAGGATGTTTCTAGAATTTTAGGACGTGTCCTTGATTTTAGGACATTTCTAGGATTTTAGGATGTTTCTGGGACATAAGGACATTTTTAGAATTTTTGGACATTTCTAGGATTTTTGGATATTTCTTTGATTTTAGTACATTTCTTGTATTATAGGACAATTTTAGGATTTTGGACAATTTTAGGATTGTAGGACATTTCTAGGATTTTTGGAAATTCCTATGACGTAAGGACGTTTTCCGGATTTTAGGACATTTCTTAGATTTTGGGACATTTCCTGTAAGTTGAGTTTGATAGCTCCACACCCTGATCACTCCCTGTCCTGTCTTTGTCCTCACTGTCCTCACTGTCCTCTCAGTCTACACGCTGTTCGCCTTCTTCGAGTACCTGGTGGTCTTCTCCAACATGGCGTTCCACATGACGGCGTTCTGGGACTTCGGGAGCAAAGAGGTGATCGTGGCCACGCCCCCTGAGGACAAGCGGTACTGAGCGTCACCTGAGGACTGTTTTTAAAGATCAGGTGACGAGAAACTGACCGCCGAGACACCAGGTCTGAACTTTACGTGAACACGTGAGCGTTACGAGAGAACGGATTAAACTCGTCATCATTCCAGCAAACAGCTGAGTCAGCACGTCAGCGATGACTCAGCAGCACATTTACTGAGCTCTGTGGAGGACGAAGAATGACTTCAGCACCAATAAATACCGAAATAAATACGGGAACGAATAAACAGATGACTCATTAAATAAAAAAGTATAACAGACTGAATAAATAAATGTGGTTCTAAATAAATTTTAAAAATATAAACCTACATAAATAAGTGTAAAATCTTTTTTCTAAAAAAACTTAAATAAATAAATAAGGAAATAAATACACAGATGTACAAATAAATTATGAATATGTACAGACTGAAAAAATGGATAAATACATACAAATAATAAATAAATGCAGGAATGAATAATAAGTTAATGAAATAAGAAACGTGCAATGATGGCAATAAATAACCAGAGGTTTCAGTAATTCCAGGAATAAATAAATATATTAATATGTAAATGTTTAGAAAAGAAAAAAATAATTTTATAAATAAAAACAGTAAATAAAATAGAAACATGTATTTGAAACAATCACATTCATAAATAAAGAAAAGTTAATAGTTAAACATGAAATTGAAAAATAAATATTTTTATATTTATATTTTATGTGTCTGCATTTTTGTACAACTACTTTTAGGTATTTCTGTGCATTTATTTCCTCATTTATTTATTTATTTATTCCCATATTTATGTCAGCATTTATTCATTCTATAATTTATTTATTTTCAAATATATTTGTTCAGTTGTTCCTGTTTAAACATTTATTTATTTATTCATTCAGTGATGTTATGTCATTTTACTTCCTCCATAGAGTTTTAGTTGACAACATTTTTTTAAATTATTAATGATCTCTGAAGGCGTCACTGTTTAATGTTATTGTCACTCAACAGCTGCATTTAAAGTCATAAAATTGTGAATTATGGGTGAAAGAAGATATCAGGCTCTATTTCAGGATCAACGCTATGATTAGTTTATTTGATTTATTGTTTATTTTTAGCGCATTTAGACGGTTAGAGCCGGAGATCGTTCGTGTTTTTAAAAATGACACGAAGTGACAGAAAATGCTGCGTGGTTCAGTTCACAGGTAACAGCGTCCTCCTGCCGCTGACTGACATTAAATGTTGTTCGTTTAAACATTTAAGACTGAAAAATGTTGACATTTCAGATTATATTCAAGTTTGAAGTTAAAAAATAACTATAAACAGAAACGATGAATGGGGAGAGAAACCCGCGCTGTGACGGCGGCTCAAAGGATGCAGCGGCTGTTCATCCTTCACTGATCATAATTATAATAATAATAACTTTATTTGTATCACGATTATCTAAACAAAGTCGTATGTAAGAGTAAAACAAAGACATGAACAGTTACGATAAATAAAAAACGTTAAGAGCCGAGATAATAAATAATAATGTGCGCTGAGACAAAACAGAAAAAAAGGAAAAAAAACAACTACATTTCCATAAATGTACAAATGTGTCATTTCGGCGACACACTGCGGTTCGGTCCGCTGGTCGTGGCTCAGATCTGCCGCAGTTAACCCTTTAACAGACGCACTAAGAAACGCCTTTGCAAAAAATGAAACAGCATTATAAACCAAAGAATATGAAAACAAAATGCATCAATTTATTAAGAAAAAAAACATTTCCCCAAATAATGTTATAAAAACTGTACAAAAGTCAATGAGGTGTCATAGAAATCTGAAAATCAAAGTAACTAGATAGATAGATAAATAGATAAACAAAAATAAATAGATACAAATAAAAATGAATCTAGGAAAAAACATATATAAACATACGATATAAAAACAAATGTATCATAAAAATTTGAAAATAAAAGTAAATTCATGAAACAAACGAAAATAGATATGAATAAAAACGAATCTAGTTACAAAATCTGTTTGAAATGTTTGGTAGAAAAAAATAGTTTAATAAAATAAAATAGAACAATACTTCAGTGTATGAAAACATCTGTATGAAATAAAATTAAAGCAGTTTGACTGTAAAGATTGTCGACCGTTACATCGGCTGTTAAAGGGTTAAAGTGACAGCTGTGTGTTGAAGTGTGTGTGTGAGAAACTCGTGTACGGTCAGTGTGTTACACGCAGCGGCGGCGGCGTCCTCCCGGTTCACAGAAACAGACGGGTTAATATCAAAATGTATTTTAGCATCTTTTAACCCTTTAAACCCACATCGGTCTCCACAAGTGATTCCACCTTTGAAACATGAGCGAATTAGTTTGGTTTCTTTCAAAAACATTAAGAAACATGCGTCTGTAACTCTACACCCTACACTTTTTTTTAAGGAAAAATGTCCAGAAGATTTATGTCACAGAAAATATTTGTATGATTCTGTTTCATTTATTTATTTTTTTCTGGGTCATTTAATATTTTATTTAAAACATTTTTTTTACATTTCTTTTCTTGCTACTTTTCCCCTTTTTTGGTTCTTTGGTTCTTTTTTTGTTGCAATTTTTTAGGTGATTTCTTATTAAGCTTCTCGTTGCGGCTGAGTTCAAACTTTCATGATGGACTCTGAAAGGAGCGTCAGTGAAGGACGGACACTTTGAGACGAACCGCGAGGACAAACTGTCCAACAGTTTAACTACAATGTCTCTCAACACACAATTACACAACGAGGACATGAGTCCACGGGCTCAGGGACACTCTGGAAAACCATCGTCGGTACAAACACTTCCTCAGATTCAGAAAAGCCAGATATCAGCGACATCCAGAAACACGCCGACTTCTCTGAGACGGACTGATGCAAAGTGGTCTGACCAGTCCACATTTCATGGGGGACGTCCTGTCCCCCCGGGCTACACAGGAACGGACCGTACAGACTGTCACCAGCTCAGATTTATGGTTGTTTTTCAAGGGGACAAAAAATACAAATTTTCTGCTGTAAAACATTTTTGAGGTTTCTTTTTCTTAAAAAGTCTTCTGATTTTTAAGGAAAACATTTTGGTGTCTTTTTTCATTTAACATTTTTTTTCCCCCCAAACTTTTTTTTTTTAATAAAAAAATTTTTTTTAAGGAAAATATTTGGCTTTTTTTTCCCACTTTTTTTCCACTGTTTGGCGATTTATTTGAAGAATGTATTTTTGGGGATTTTTTTTTCCTTGAAAATTCTTGGCGATATTTTAAGAAAACATTTTGGCAAATTTTCTCTCCTTAGACATTTTTGGCGTTTATTAAATTTTATTTTTGTCTTAGAAAAACAGTTGAGCAATCTTTTGCTTACACCTGTGATTTTTTTTTTTAATGAAGTATTTTGGTGATTTTTTTTTAACAAAGACTTGTCAATTTTTCAAGAAAATGTTTTCACAGTTTTTTTGTCTTTGTCTCCTGCTGGTTTGAAAAGCATGTTTTCTTTCAAGATCAGCAAAATAAAAGCGTTTATGCCAGAAACCGTAAAACCAGAACTCCTCTGGACCCGAAGCTCATCTGAGACGACCGACACGAAGTAGAAAAGTGTGCCGCGGTCTGACGAGTCCACCGTTCAAATCTGTTTTTGGAAATCATGGACTTCGTACGACGACAGAGAGCCGGAAGTGTTGACACACTGAAGTTGGACATCAAGCAAAAATGGACTTCAGCAGTTTGTGTCGCCCAAAGACTGACCGAGCGCACGTGCTGCGGTCAAGTCAAGTCAGTTTTATTTATAGAGCCCATTATCACAAAACATGGTTTGCCTCAGAGGGCTTTACAGTGTACGACATCCCTCTGCCCTTAGACCCTCACATCACCCGAGGAAAAACTCCCCAAAAAGAACCCCTGTAACGGGGAAAAAAAGAGGAAGAAACCTCAGGAAGAGCGGTAGAGGATAGTGAGGGATCCCTCTTCCAGGACGGACAGACGAGCAATAGATGTCGTAAATAGCAAATGAAATACAATCAGCACATTCACGCAGAAACGATCAGGTTTCTCAGTTTGAACATTAAATATGTGGTTCTGCAGATCATTGCTCCTTTTTTTAATTTTACACAGCGTGCAGACTTTCTGAATTGTACGTGAGTGTTTATTTATTCTGATATTAATTTTATTTTTCTCTGCTGACCGACATTTACTCATTTTACTGTTAAATCAGTGTCAGACAGCCGCTGCTGACCTGCACTTTATACTAACTGAATAATTCACCGTCCAGCATCATCAGGTCCAACACAAACGGTGTGTGAATGTGACCGAGGTAAACAGAGAAAGTCTGAGCAGTAAAAACGTCCCTGCGCGCCGGTTCAGAAGGAACGTTTCTTCAAAAGTCATCAAAATTATTTAAAGAAAAAACATCTGCAGTTTCTTTTCTTTAAAAAATTGATTATTTTCTTTAAAATTCACCAGTAATTTTCTTAAAAAAAGGCATGTTTTTACAGTGGAGATACTCTGAGCAGTAAAACTCGTGTCCCTGCTCGTGGGTTCAGAAGGCACGTTTTCTTAAAAAGTCATCAAAAAAAAAAGAAATTAAAATTTAAAAATAACCATATTTTTGTAAAGATAAAAAAAATCTTTGAAAAATAATCAACATTTTTCAAAGAAAAAAAAGCCAACATTCTTCTTTAAAAAATCACATAAACTTAAAAAAAAGCCAAAAACTAAAATTAAGAATTATTTCAGAAGAAAAAAAATAATTAATAATTTTTTTTGTCTCTCCATGCTGTTTGTAAGGCTGTTTGCAGTAAAGTTGTGTCCTCGCTCTCAGAGCTGCAGGATCTCAGTGTGACGACGAGAATGAAATCAGCCTCAGCCGTGTTTATGATTTGATTATTTGGTTATCTGACGCCACAAAAGTCCTTTCATGGTTTGGGGAAGTCGTTTGTCTGCAGGTCATTCATTAAACTCACTTCCCCAAACTTCATTTTCCTGAACAACAACAGCAGCTTCACAGAGAGACACTCACAGGCTTCAAACGCATGAAAAACCTGGAGAAGTCATGGAATTTGCAAATAGCATTTCCAGGCCTGGAAAGGTTTCAGTAAATCAAACACACCCTGAAAGTTTTGGAAAAGTCACTGAATTCAGTTTCACAAACCCGTATAATGGCACATGATGTGATCAAGGACAAATGGAAATTTGACCACTTAAAGATTATGTCTGTTTTAACAATTTCTGGGTGTGATGAATTTTCATTTTTGGCGATTTTTAAAATTTATTAAAAAATCACAAAAAATTGAAAAACAAATAAAATGATTGATTCCAAAAAAAAAAAAAAATGAGAATTTCCTTTTTTTTGTCCCCTTTAAAAATCACCAAAAGTTTTTTTTTTAATCAGCACTTAAAAAATTGCCTCCTTTTTTATTTAAAAATGGATAAAAAAAAATCCCAAAACATTTTAAAGAAAGAAAAAAAATCACCCAGAAATTTAAAAGAGAAAAAATTAAAAGCCAAAATTGTTGCTTTTAAAATCTGCAATGACAAAGAGCCAGTAAGGAGTTCAAAGGTTGTTTCAGACAATGTGTGGTCTGGAAAATTTGCCTCAAAGTCATGAAAATGCATTTTAAATAAATATCAACGTGCGGCATTGTGAGCATGTTAGCATTTAGCTCAGAGCCCTGCTGCTCATCAAGAGAAACAAAAACACAGCAGACGGATTAAACATATTTAAATGTATTGTCACATTTAAATAAAGATACAGTAAATTATTTAAAACAATCATCAATAAAAATGATCACGTTCTTGTAACTTGACAAGTAAGTTTAGTTTAATTGTGACAAACTGGACATTTTAGTCGAACAGCTCGGCTGACAGACTGTTCTGCGCCACGACGGCAACGCGGCTAAAACAAAATGTGATGCCTTTTGTTAAAGGGACAGTTTGGGTCATTTGAAGTGAGGATATACGAGGCTCTTATCCTCAGACGGTTCACTACCTACAGTAGATAACAACCGGCTCAAAGTTTGGAGAAGCAGACAGATAAACGAGCACCAGAGTCCACTGACAAAAACGGTGATTTAATTCACAAGACACAGAGCTGCTAGTCTACAGCTGCTTCAAGCTGGAAGTTTGTTTGTGTTATTGGTAAAAAAAAAAATGGCGTAAAGATGTCCTAAAAAAAAAAAAAAAAAAAAAGAAAAAGAAAAATCCTGAAATGTTCTAAAATCCTGGTAATGTCCTAAAATTCTTAATGGGTCCTAAAATCCTAGAAATGTCCTAAAACTCTAGAATAATCTTAAAATTCTCGAAATGTTCTAAAATTCTCGAAATGTCGTAAAATTCTAGAAACTTCTTCAAATCCTACAAGTTTCCTAAAATTCTTAAAAGGTCCTAAAATTCTAAAAATGTCCTAAATATCAAGAAATATTCTACAATCTTAAATGTCCTAAAATCTTAGAAAATATCCTAAAATCTAACGTCCAAAAATCTTAGGAACATCCTAAAATTCTGGCAACGTCCTTAAATCCTAGAAACGTCCTAAAAGTTTGAGAAATCCTACAAACGTCCTAGAATCCTAGAAATGCCCTAAAATTCTTGACACAACCGAAAATCTTAAGTGTCTTAAAACTTTTGTGTAAAGTGCTCTAAAATCCTAGAAACGTCCTCAAATCCTAGAAATTTCTTAAAATTCTTAAAAGGTCCTAAAATCCTAAAACGTTCTAAAATTTGAGGAACGTCCTTAAATCCTGAATGTCCTAAAATTGTAGAAACATCCTAAAATCCTGGAAATGCCCAACCATCTTGAACCGTCCTAAAATCTGTGACTGGCCTCCTGTCATTTTGTACGTAGCTAACACACTGACTGAGGATAAAAACTTCAAAAACCCCAATTTAAAAAAAAAAACTCGCCATCCTTTTAAAGAGTTAACTCTCGGAGTCTTTCAGCTGAACTCATCATGTCTCCAACAAACGTTTCTTTCCCCAGAAAACTTTTGCAAAGCAGATTTTTGACCTGAATCGTCCACAAACCTCAGAAACTGAAGATGACTTTCAGTCGTGGACCGTGTTTCTCTTTTTCTGTCTGCAGTTACAGTAAATTCTCAGTGTCAATTTCTTCAACTTCCTCATTTCTATTTCCATCACTTCACGACTGAGCTGCTTCCTGTCCGACACGCCCAGCTTCTTCTTTGATGGTTCTGCTGTCATTGAACACAGGACAGTATTTAATCCCCGTACACCCAAAAATATTCCTTTACAAAATATTCACATTTTGTCACACTGACTATTATTTGTGACCTTAACCTTTCCCCTTTAACCACACAATTCTAATCAGCTCATCTTTAGGTTCAAGTGGAGGTTTGTACCAAATTTATATAAATTTGCTCAAGGATTTCTAACATTACCATGATCAAGAGAACGCTACAGACAAGGTCACAGTGACTTTTGAACAATACATTCAGTTCACTCTTGAGTCCAAGTGGATGTTTGTGTCAAATTTGGAAAAAAAATCCCTCAAGGTGTTCTTGCGATACTGTGTTCACAATAATGCAACAAATGAGGTCAGAGTAACCTTGACCTTTGACTTTTGACCATCTACAATCTTTATCCGTTCATCATTAAGTCTTCGTGAACGTTTGTGCCAAATCAATAAAAACATAGGTTTTCCTTTAGGTTTTCTAAAGTTACCAAGTTGCTCAAGAGAATGCAACGGACACGGTCACAGTGACTTTTTACTGTTAAATTCCAATCCAAGTAGACGTTTGTGCCAAATTTACAAAAAATTCCCTCAAGATGTCCTTGAGATACCATGTTCACGGTAGTGCAACAGACGAGGTCATAGTGACCTTGCACTTTTATCAGGTGATCAGTTCATTCTTGAGTCCAAGTGGTCATTTGTGCCAAATTTGAAACAAAATTTCCCTTAAGCTTTTCTTAAGTTATCGCGATCAAGAGAATGCAACAGAAGAGGCCATAGTGACCTTGACCATTGACTTTTGACCATGTATAATCTTAATAGGTTCATTATTGAGTCCACGTGAACGTCGGTGCCAAAAAGAAAAAAATGAAATTGGTTTTCCATAAGGTTTTCTTAAGTTACCATCATCAAAAGAATCCAACTGACGAAGTCACAGTGACTTATGACTCTTGAGTCATCGTGAACGTTTGTGCCAAATCTTTAAACAATTCCGTTAAAGTTTTGTTGCAATACTGTGTTCACAATAATGCAATAGACAAGGTCACAGTGATCTTGACCTTTGACTTTTGACCTGCTATAATCTTTATCAGTTAATTCTTGAGTCCAAGTAGATGTTTGTGCTAAATCTGAAAAGAATCCCTCAAGGTGTTGAGACATCACGGTTGCAAGAGTGAGACGGACCATCAACCCAAAAATTTCATGCCTCTGGCCACGGCTGTCTCGGGTGCAGAGGCATAAAAATTTTTTAAAATTAAAGGAAGTCACTCAGTCTCCTCTGATAAATAATGAACAGTCCCTTAATTTTCCCAAAACATGAAAGCAGCCCAGAGTCATGATACATGAAAACATCCTGCACATGCTCAGACTGAGGCCGCTGTGAAGTCATCAGTATTTAACCCTTTATAAACTGCAGCAACAGTTTTTTTCTTCCTTTTTTTCTTTTCTTGTTTTTGTAAATAATTTCAGGTAATTTTGTTGCACGTTGCATTAATATCTTTCTACTTTTGGGTTACTTTTTTCTGTTGCTTATTGCTTTCTTGCCATGTTTAGAAGTTGCTCAGGTTTCAAAGGGTTAAAAGGACGGATGACGGGACTTCAGTTTCATGTAAATTAAATTTTTTCTCAGTTTAGATTTAAAAATGCTTCAAATTAGTGGATACTCTGAGCCCAGAGCGACTTTTCTAATTCTTAAAGATAAAATACTAACCAAACATAAAAAACAGATTTTCCAGACAGTCTCTTGGCAGTGACACCACAGAGTCCCGGCGGCGCGGCGTTCGACGGTTGCTCCTACAGCAGGACGCACGGCTTCTTGGTGACGGTGGGCTGCGGGTTGAGGAAGGCCCGCACGGCCTCGGAGAACACGTCCTTGATGCCGTCCTGGTTGAGGGCCGAGCACTCCAGGTAGCGCACGGCGTGGATCTGACGGGCGAGGGCGGCGCCCTGCTGGTGGCTGACGGGCGCCTGGTTCGTCTCCTTCAGCTTCCTCTGAGTCTCACCGTCGTTCCGGAGGTCGCTCTTTGTGCCGACCAGGAGGATGGGAACGCCGGGACAGTGGTGAGACACCTGGTGGCAGTAACGACGAAGTTCAGTTAATGTGACATTAACAAACACGTTACTTTGAATTCATGAAATATTGAAATATTTCTGACAAATTAAAAATGACTTTTTATTTTGTCACGACTAAACAGAAACTAGAATTAGCATAGAATTCTTGAGTAACGGCCAAAAACATGTTTTTTAAGGTCACAGTGACCTTGACCTTTGGTGTTTGACCACCAGATTTTCCCTCAAGGTCACCTACAGAAATCAAGTTTCACGACACTGAAACTGTCCTCGAACCATCCTAATAGCCTAAAAATGTCCCCAAATTCAAGAATCGTTTTAAAAATTCCAAAAATCCTATTTATGTCCTATAATTGAAGAATAGGCCTAAAATCCAAGAACTGTGCTAAAATCCTAGAAACATCCTAAAACCCTAGAAATGTCCTTAAGTACTAGAAAAGTCCTAAAATGCTATAATTGTCCTTATATACTAGAAAAGTCCTAAAATCCTAGAAACATCCTAAAATGTTATAAATGTCCTTAGATACTAGAAATGCCCTAAAATCCTATAATTGTCCTTAAACACTAAAAATTCCCTAAAATTCTTCGAAACATCCTAAAATCCTAAAAATGTCCTAAATACTATAAATACCCTGGAATCTTTGAAATTTCCTAAAATCCTATAAATGTCCAGAAAACCTATGATTTTGCTAAAATCCTAGAAACTTTAAAATTCTGGAAATGAAAATACAGCAGATGTCCTAAAATCCTAAAATCCTGAAACGTGTTTGGGGCCGCTGTGACCGGCATACGGAGTGACTCTGTGATTAAAAAAACGTTTTAAACGTGGTTTAAAATAATTGCTGCTTCTTCAGTGTGTGTTGCCGGGCAGATTCGACCTCTGACCTCTGGATGCCACTTGTGTTTGACATTCTCGTAGGAGGCGGGGCTTGAGATGGAGAAGCAGATGATGAAGACGTTGGTCTGCGGGTAGGACAGCGTCCTCAGCCGGTCGTACTCCTCCTGACCCGCCGTGTCCCACAGGTTCAGACTAATGGTCCTGCCGTCCACCGTCACCTGAACGCACCACACACAGGTACACACACACACACACACACACACACACACACACACACACCTGGTCAGGAGTGTGTGTCTGACAGTGATGTCATTCGTCCTGGGCGTCTGAGGCTTCAGCCCTGAATGTTTTTCCTCCCAAAACAAACATTTTCCTTGAGCCTCTGAGAGGGGAAATGCATTTCTGGATGAAATAATGGTGTAATGGTTTTGGTGATTTTTTTGTTGGTTTTTTTGGGTGGGCATTGTTGGTGACTAAAAAATCACCAACAATTTTAAAAGACGAAAAAAGAAAAAAAAAATTGTTTTTTTTAAAAATCTCCAAAAATTTAAGAGAA
>NC_142190.1:1107500-1117500 GCF_026936395.1 Plectropomus leopardus | reverse complement strand
ATTTTGTTTTTACAGTTTTGTGGCTGTGAAAAACTTAACAGAAGCTCTTTATCTTCACAGATGAGGGAGTTAAAAGCTTTTTGGCGCCACTTTTAGGATTTCTGGTGAGTAAACGCTAACTTCATTTCTTCCTCGTGGCTTAAATATAGTCAGTGCCACTGAAGCCAGTCGTCTGTGGTTTTTCTGGGTTTAAGTGTCGGTGTTTCAGGAACTAACAGCTTTGGTTTCTTCTTGTCAGCTGTGCTCTTTCTCAGTATTTTTATTTTGTGTCGCTGCTTTAGGACGAGTCTGCTGACCCGCAGAGGAACCGAGTCCCCCTGCAGCTGAAGCTCTGACGGGAAAAATCTCTAAAACTGGAGCTTCACAGAAAATTCTCACAGCTGTCGGGACTTTTTCTGTCCTTCGATAACGTGAAAAAATCCATCTGAGAGAAGAGACACCTGCTCTGCAAAAACCCCGCAGCGCTCAGTCGGTTATGGTAAGAACAGATGTAACGTACACACACGACTTCAACCAGGTGGTGGACAAAGACGGAAAAAATAAACCGAAAAATAAACTGAAAAAACAACAAACACCAGATCAGACGCAGACTTTAACACGAAAGAATAACGGACCAAATCGAACGTACGCACTTCAGCGAGGAGACTCAACCTACTTTTCACTTCTAGGTTTTTAGGACATTTTTAGTTTTATACGACTTTTCGAAGATTTTAGAACATTTCAAGGATTTTAGGACATCTCAAGGATTTTAGGACATTAGGGGCTCAGCAAGGACCTCTGTCGGGGGGTGTGGGGAATCCTAATATTGGTATGAATACGGACTAAGATGTCAGAGAAGACTGTACCAAACCAGAACTAAAACTCCGGAGAATATCTGATAAAACAGACAAGTTTTTTAAGTTTATTTAACTATGTAGGTCATTTGGATTTTCAAAAACCACTTTGACTGAGGGTCAAACTGAGTGTGAGCAAATCTAAATACTTAATTTGTCCCTCATTTGACAGAAAACTACACAGATTCAGTGTGAACAGTGGGGCAGTTTAGTTTGACCTTTTATACCCATTTATCTTTGTTTTTTTCATTTGATTTGATTAATTTCGAACATTTAAAAAAAGGAAATGGGGAAATTATTTGACAAAAGCAGACAGACAAACCTAAGACTCTTCAGACTAACTAAACTCACAATTCATGTTTTTTTTCCCTTTTCAATTCCGTCACCATATTCCCAAATCTCCATTTACAAACCATCGTATTATTACTGAAAAAGTCCAGCTGACTGAGTCTGACTGAAGCCGCGTCCTCCAGTTTTTACCCGCGCAGCGTTTCCTCAACAGTCAGACGCCGCGGGCCAAAGAGGAACTGCTCTGTGTTGAAACCGAAACAGGAAGGGTTTGTCCGCCGCTCTGTTCATCCAGCAGCAGCATTTGTGAGGGAAAAGTATGACCAGCAGATTAAACCAGTTCACCCATTAGACATTAAAACCGGGGCCACAGAAAGACGGGTTTATATGAGGAGACCACAGACGTTCTGGTCTTAGACACAAGTTCATATTTAGCCGACAGGGACAAAAACTATCACGAATATTTGGTCAAGTCTAGGCTAAAAGAGCATTAGACCGAGCCTAAGATAAACTACCAAGAATATTAGGCCAAGTCTAGGCTAAAACAACCAAGAATATTAGAAAAAAATGTAGGCTAAAACAATCAAACATATCAGGCAAAGCCTAGGACAAAACAACCAAGAGTATTAGGCCAAGCCTAGGACAAAACAATCAATACTATTAGGACAAGCCAAGGATAAAACAACCAGGAATATTAGGAAAAGCCTAGAATAAAACTACCAAGAATACTAGGTCAAGCCTAGAAAAAAACTACCAAGAATATTTGGCCGAGTCTAGGCTAAAACAATGAAGAATATTAGAAAAAATGTAGGCTAAAACAACAAAAAATATTAGGGCAAGCCTAGGATAAAACAACCAAGAACATTCGGCCAAGTCTAGGATAAAACTACCAAGAATATTAGACAAAGCCTAGGATAAAACTACCAAGAATAGTAGGCCAAGCCTAGGATAAAACAACCAAGAATACTAGGTCTAGTTTAGGCTAAAACTACCAAAAATAATAGACCAAGCCTAGGCTAAAACACCAGAATACTGACCCAAACCAGGGCTAACAGGCCGGAGAATTTGGGACCAAACAGAAAACAAAAGCAAACAGTGTATAAATGAGTCATGGCGTTGTAGTGACAGTCTGTGACGGCTGAATGATTCAGCGCCATCAGCTCTAACGTGGTCATCTCTGTTTCTCACTCTCTGACTTCCTGTTTCATTCTGGGATCCTGAAACTGTCGACTTGACCGGGATGTTTTTTTTCTTTTTCTGATTCACATCTGAGCGCGTGCGCCGCTGACGCTCCGCATGATGTTATCTCCATTAGTCAGCGCTGATTTATTTTTGTTGCCAATATTATTACGCAGTACTCAACTATAGTCAGTGGTGGATGTAACTAAGTACATTTACTCTTATAATTTTACTCCACTACATTTCGGAGGGAAATATTGTGAGTTTACTCCACTGCATTTATCTGATGGCTTAAGTTACTTTAAAAATTTAAGATTTTTGTATAAAAAAACATAAGAAGAGTTTATAAAATATGTTTTTTATAAAAAATAAATTACCATACAGTCTATACAAGTACAGCTGCAATGAGTTGATTAACCAATCAGTCAATAAAAAACTAAATGCCAACTATTTTTAATAAACATTTTTCGATTATTTTAATTATGTGGGCGGCTTTTTTTTGTATTTTTTTTTAAAAATGTTGATTTTCTGGGGTGTTCTTTTTGTAAAATAATTTTTAGTCTTAGGGTATTTTAAATATTGTTTTTTTGGGGGGGGTGTTTTTTTAATTTATTTTTTATTATGGAAATGGGTGGGGCATACATTTTTTTTCCAATAAAAACTTTTGCCTTTTTTTCCTTTTAAACATTTTGGCATTTTTTTTTTCTTAAAAAAATACGGTGGATTTTTTTGGCATTTTTGTTTGAATTTAAAAATCCACGGCAAGTTTTTTCCTTTAAAACGTTTTGGCATTTTTGGGGGAAAATTGTTGTGACATACATTTTTTTGTCTGTTAAATTTTTGAGATTTTTTTTCTGTAAAACTTTTGTGGCAATTTATTTTTTTCTAAAGAATTCTTTTTACCTTTTTACTTTTTTTTTAGCCGATCATTTTTGATAGTTATTTTTCTTTGAAATGTATTGACCATTTTTTCCATCTAAAGGCATTGGTTGCCTTTTTTAACTTTTGACTTTTCACATTTTTTAGGGAACAATTTTTTGTCATTATTTTTGAATAGCTTTTGGCGATATATATATATATATATATATATATATATATATATATATATATATATATATATATATATATATATATATATATATATATATATATATATATATGAAGCCTTGGAGGCCCAGGCTTAGTGACTCCACTGTTTGATGACATACCTGGAGTAACTACATATAGTTAAGACCGCCGATGATATTGTTTGTAGTATTTTTACAGATATTTCCTCATAATATTCATGTAGTATTACAGATATTATTTAACTTTACACTGTATTTTTTCTGTTAATCATGGCAGAATAACGTGGTATTATTTCAGGTACTTTCAATCATATTAAAGTGTAGACAAGAAGTCACACACACACACACACACACACACACACACACACACACACACACACACTCTGGGAGTGGTCGCACTTCATCTCCAGTTTCCTGCAGCAGCGTCAACAAACAAACAAACAAACAAACAAACAAACACACAAACACACAAACATTATCATTGATCTGCGGGAAAACCAATCGATCAGCTGACGGGAATTAAAACCGACATCAATGACGGGCTAAAAGTTTGGACAGAGAGGAAACACACACACACACACACACACACACACACACACACACACACACACACAGCTGACCGGTGGATCCCGGAGCACCGGGCGATGAAGAGCAGACACTCACCGGTCATCAGTCCTCCTCTCCGGGCACACAGCTCCGCTCAGCGCCGCTCCTCCGGGTGTGTGGGTCAGTGTGTCGGTGTAGGTGTGTGTCTGTGTGTTTATGTGTGTGTGTGTGTGTGTGTGTGAGAGAGAGAGAGAGAGCAAGAGGGACAGCGGATCTGTATCTCGGTGCGGGGCGGGCGGGCGGAGCTAATGAAGAGGAGGAAGTCCGAGGAGAGAGAGAGGAAGCAGTTTGAGGAAGTTTAGTGTGTGTGTGTGTGTGTGTGTGTGTGTGTGTGTGTGTGTGTGTGTGTGAGAGAGAGAGAGAGAGAGATAAAGCCGGGTATTTCTGTCTGTTTAGTCCAGAGTTGAGAAACTTTTAAAAAAACAGATTGACAGACCTGTTTATGTAGACCAGTGGTACTCAACCTACGGCCCGCGGGCCAGATCTGGCCTCTGATATGTTGACTAGTGGCCCCCCAAACATTTTCTAACTCACAATAAAAGAATTGATTGACTGTGAATAGTTTTTGTCCTTTTAGTCTCCATAAGGTGTCAGAGACAAAAAACTTAAAATTAGAGCTTGTTGATAAAAAAAAAAAAGCCAGAAGAGGATCCCCCACACCCCCGACAGAGGACACAGCTGAGACACTGATGTCCTAAAATACGAAAAATGTCATAAAATCCTGCAAATATTCTAAAAAATCATAAAATGTTCTAAAATCCCAGAATTTTTTAAAATCCTAGAAATGTCCAAAAACTTCAGAAATGACCCCAAATCCCAGAATCATCAGAAGACCTCAGAAATGTCCTAAAGTCCTAAAAAAAATGTCCTAAAATGTGAGAAATGTCCTTCAATTCAAAAACGTCCTTAAATCTTTTTTAGTTTTTTTTTTTAAAAATCTTAGAAATTTCCTAAATTTCCAAAGATGCCCTAAACTTAGAGACACATCCTGAAATCCTAGAAATGTCTTCAAACCTGAGAAATGTCATAAAATTCTAAAAAATGTCCTTAATGTCCCTTTGTGGTCTTTTCATGTCCCTTATTAATTATGTAATAATTTTGTGTTCCTTTATGATCATGTTATGCCCATTTGTGATAAATTTACAGCCCTTTGGGATAATTTTGAATCCCTTTTGGATTATTTTGTGTCCCTCTGTTATTTTTTTTATGTCCTGTTGTTATCATTTGGTGTTCATTTTGTATCCCTTGGTGTTCACTTAGTCTTTTTGTGATCACATTGTTCCCCTATTTTGTCCCTTTTTGATCATTTTGTGTCCCTTTGTGTTCAATCTGCTTCTCTTTGCGAACACATTGTGTCCTCTTGTGTTCATTTTGCATCCCTTTGTGACCACGTTGTGTCCTTTTAAGTTCATTTTGCTTTTCTTTGTGAACATGTGTCATCTTATGTTTACTTTGCTTCGCTTTATTGTCATTTTGTGTCCCTTTGTGTTAATTTTGCATCCCTTTGTGACCATCTTGTGCCCTGTTTATTTTGTGTCTCTTAATAATCATCATGCACCCCTTTTTTAACCTTTTAAATCCCACTCTAGTAATAATTTGTCCCTTGGTGAAAATGTTGTGTCCTTTTATGTTTGTTTTGCATCCCTTTGTGACTATGTTGTATCCCCTGTGTTTATTTTGTGTCCCTTTGTGTTCATTTCACGTCCCTTTGTGACCATGTCATGTCCCTTTGTGTTTATTTTGCATCCCTTTGTGATCATTCTGTGCCCCTTTGTGTTAATTTTGTGTCTCTTAATAATCGTCATGCACCCCTTTTGCATCCAGTTATAATAATATTTTGGCCCTTTGTGATGATTTTCTTAACTTTTGTAGTGTTTAAGTAAAGTCATTGAATAACTTGATTTTAACTTTTATATATGTATATATCATTCTGTATACTTCTGTATACACTGATATTTATGATTAAAGCTGAGTGTCAGACGCTGACCTGAGAGCGGATCTCTTCACCTGCACCTCCTCCCTGCGGCCGCTCGGTGGCGCCATCACACCGCCGCCTCACACAGATGCTGCCTTCAAGTGCTGCTGGAAATTAAAGAACCAGTAAAGAAAATGTGAGATACTCTTAACATAAAACACCAAAAGCTTTTTTTCTAAAGAAATGAAAACACTAAAGAATGAAATATACTAAGAGAAGTTCAAAAAACAAGAATAAAAGTTACAGATCAGTTTGTAAAAGCGGCACGTGGTTTTATATTCCCACACTGTATTCTCCTTAAAACGTACTCAAACAACAAATATTGAATATTATATATAATTATAAAGCTTTTTAATGAAGACTCTTGACAGATTTTAAAATAGTTTTGAAAGTGTTTTTATAGCATTCATCATGCTGATTGTTTTGTCCCTTTGTGATGATTTTGCATCCATTTTTGGTAATTTTGTGTCCCTTTGTGATCACCTTTGTGGCCTTTAGTTTGCTTTTGTCCATTAGTTTGCACTCATTTGTGATCACTTAATGTCCTTTTGTGATAATTTAGTATCCCTTTGTGTTCATTTTGTGTTTGTGATTGTTTTGTATCCCTTTGTGAACACATTGTCATTTCTTGTCCCTAAGTGGTGGTTTTACTTCTTTTTGATCATTTTGACTTTACTTCACTTTGTGGTGTTTTTTCTTTTGTCCATTGTTTTGCACTCATTTAAGATCATTTTGTGTCCCTCTGTGGTGATTCTGTGCCCCCTTTGTGATAATTTTGTGTTTGTTGTGTGATTTTCTTTTGTGTTTGTGATTGTTTTATGTTCCTTTGTTATCACTGCCTGTCATTTGGTGTTTTTTCTTCTTCTGTCTATTGTTTTGCACTCATCTGAGATCGTTTTGTGTCCCACTGGTCGTTTTGTGTCTCTTCATGGTTTTGTATGTCTTTGTTGTTGTTTTGTGTCTCTCTGTGCTTGTTTTGTGTCTCTGTGCTTGTTTTGTGTCTCTTTGTGGTCTTTTCACGTCTCTTTATGGTTTTTTTGCATCTCTTTGTGGTTGTTTTACATCTCTTTGTGGTTGTTTTACATCTCTTTGTGGTTGTTTTACATCTCTTTGTGATCGTTTTGCGTCTCTGTGGTCATTTTGCATCTCTTTGTGGTTGTTTTGCGTCTTTTGTGATCGTTTTGCGTCTTTGTGGTCATTTTGCAATAATTTGCTGTCCCTTTGGGATCATTTTGTATGTTTGCGATCGTTTGTTGTCCCTTTGTGATCACTTTTCACACAGCAAACGATGACCAGAAACTGCAGATGTAAGTTTTACTTCTCTCTGAACTCTGAGGTTTTTGTGGGTCCCTGAAGGCAGCGCAGACGGACCTCCTCGCGGGTTTTTCCTCTCTGCTGCAGTTTGTTGAGTTTGAGTCTCTGGGTGGAGAACTGAGGAACAAACTGTCTGATCATCTCACTCGATCACTCGGTGTCCTAATCGATCGGAGCTGATCGGAAGCAGCGGATCGATGGATTAGAGGAGCGGCTGCGGGAGGTGAGTGATGCCTTTAAAACTGTCTGTTTGTTTTTTTGACTCTGAAAAGCAAAGTGAGGCGCGTTTTTCTGCAGCTGCTGTCGGTGTGAACGTGAGCAGCTGTGTGACTGCAGCACAAACTTTACTGAACCGAAAAATAGCAGCGCGAGCTCAGTCTGCAGCGGCGGGTCAGAGGCGGAGGTGATCAATCACCTGGTGTTTGGTGACTGTGGTCACGTGCAGGTTCAGATGACGTTTTTACTGTCTTTACAATAACATCCTGATGAGCGGAGGACAGTGAACGCCTCCTCGTGTTTGTCTTTCGGATTTTAACTTGTTGTTTTTGTCTAAGTTTGTTTTGTGAGTGTAAATATCAGAGGAGGAAGAAGTACTGGAATACTAATACCACACAGTGAAAATACTGCGTTACGAGTTAAAGTCCTGCAGTGAAGATGTTACTACAGTAAAAATCAAGATAAAGTACGTAAAGTTTCAAAGTAAAAGAGCTTAATGACGACAAGAAATTAAAACAAAACCCCCAAACTATCTTTTAAAAAACAGACAAAACACATCCTGAAACTCAAAATAATTTTTAAAAAATGAGTGAAAAACCCCTCCGAACAATTTTTACGAAATATCACTCCCGAAAACTCAACATTTTTGCAAAAATAGTAAAATCTCCCAAAAAACTCAGAATAGTTGTTTTTTAAAACTGAACAAAATACCCCCAAATAACTTTTATTCTAAAGAAACAATTAAAACAAAAAAGGAAACATTCAACATTTCGAAGTTATAGAAGAAAAACCCCAAAACTCATAATTATATTTGAAAAAGAAAACAAACACCAATAAAACTTTAAAAACACAACACAATTGAAAACATTTTTTCTTTGAAAATTGCCAAAGATTTTTTTAGAGAAAGAAAAAGAAAGATTATTTATTAAATTATACAGAAGTATAGTATCGGTTTTTTTTTTTTAATGGTACTGCTCTGCGTGCCTTATGGTCCCTCAGGGACGAATAAAGTGTTTTGAACTGAACTGAACTGCCATTTCTTCTTCAAGAACTGCCCTAACATTTGAAAGACAATTGCAAATTCCCAAAAGCTTTTTTAGAAAAAATGAAGTTTTCTCTAAAAATGGTGTTGCTGTTGTGTTTAGGTTCATTTATTCTCCTTTATGTAAAATAATAACAATCCATTTTAAAAGTTGTAACACGACCACAAAGAGACACAAACAACCACAAAGACACCAAACAAATATCATGAGACTGAAAACAACCTCAAAGACGCACAAACGGACCATTTGAAACATTATTATTCTTCTTATTATTGTTATTAAAGTGTCGTCTCGTAGTCAGATTATGTGGCAGCGACTCTGAAAAGGACGCAGGCGCGACGCTGAAGATGTTTTTTCGTCAGTCACGTGACGCTGACAGGGTCGATCTGAGTTCATATATCTGACTTTTATTTTGAAATGTTTCTCTGTCCGCAGACATGGAGGGTGTGTGTGTGTGGCTGGTGTGTGTGTGTGTGCTGAGTGTGGCGGCTCACGGTTTGCTGGACAGAAATGACCACGCCCACCTGGACCACAACCATCATCATCATCATCATCATCATCCCGTTTCCAACGGTTACGCAGCCTCAGGTAGGAAACGTGCTGACGGTGATCTCACAGTGGCTCCGCCTCCTGATGTGACATCGTTGGTGTTAGCGCGTTAGCATCTTTCTGATTAGAAACAGCGTTTTCACACTAAAAGTCAAATTTCTTACGAGCGGACCTCAGACCAGAGACGTTTTTAGGATCTGAGAACATTCGGGATCTTAGCTCAGACCTCTGAGGGGAGAAACATCCACAAAAGTTTCACAGATTTTGGCAAATCTTCTTTCCTTCTGTGTTTTTTGACTTTTTTTTGTTTGTTTGAAATGTTTTTGGGGATTCTTTTCTCTTAAATAAATTTGGTGATTTGGTGGCATTTTTGTTCACTTTAAATTTTTTGGGTGATTTTTTAATGAAGACATGCCCTTCAAACCCACAGGCTCGCCAAAATAAAAATAGCATAAAGTACACAGTTTATCGCAGCCAGAAACTGAAAAAAATATGTTATTTATTTTAAAGGTATTTTGGGCTTTTTTGGCCTTTATTTGACAGGACAGAGAGAACATGAGAAAGGGGGACAAAGGGGACGACGTGCAGCAAAGGGCTGAGGCCAGAGTCGAACCCACGACCGCTCCGGCAAGGTCTCGGCCTCTGTACATGGGGCGCCCGCTCTACCCCTGAGCCGCTGATGCCCCAAAACAAAACTTAACAAGAATTAAATTATTGTATGATTTTTAAATTCAAACGGTCCTTGAACACATCATGTGGTACAAATACTTAATATATTTCACTCAGGGAGGCTCAAAGAAAAAAAACTTTTAGCCGCCCTCTCCTCCGATAAATACAGAACAGTCCCTTGTTCTTGTTCTTGAGAGTGCGGCTGTAACCTGTAACAGAGTATTTTTACTGTCAGTACTTTTACTGCAGTAAAGGCTCTGA